>NC_042998.1:68204160-68219160 GCF_006345805.1 Octopus sinensis | reverse complement strand
GTCTTTTGGGTTTTATCTGCGGGACATGAGGAATAACGTCCGGCCCATTATTTTGACGGTCGTCACTTTCGTAGGGTACCGGTCCGTTCATTTCTGTTGTCACATTGTTTTGCACGTGTAGTTTTTCGTACATTTTCTGTTGTAAGTTTAAGGTACGTACCTCCCGATTGTTATTCTTGGGTTGAATAATATCGGTGGAATTTAATTTCTTCGTAGTTCCTTTGTATATGGTGTTTGGGGTCGGGGATGATCTGGTGTTGATTGATCGTAATGTTCCACGCATGTTTACATGTGTTGTGTTAGAGGTGGAGATGATATCGAATCAAAATACATCATTTCGTTTCGAAAATAGTAATAAATTTTAATGAGCATTACTTACTCGGGTACAGTCCAATCCTTTGTTAGTAAATCTTTGGTTTCATACGATGTCCTTGTTTTCCTTTATATTCCTCTTGATGTCTTCTAATACTGTTCCCAAGGACCCAACAATAATTGGCACTATCTTCGCCTTCTTCATTTTCCATAGCCGGGCTATTTCGTACTTAAGAAGTTTGCATTTATCTATTTTCGCCTCCCTTCTTGGCTATTATTATTATTATTATTATTATATTATTATTATTATTATCATTATTATTATTATTATTATTATTATTATTATTATTATTATTATTATTATTATTATTATTATTCTTCTTCTTCTTCTTCTTCTTCTTCTTCTTCTTCTTCTTCTTCTCTTCTTCTTCTTCTTCTTCTTCTTCTTCTTCTTCTTCTCTTCTTCTTCTTCTTCTTCTTCTTCTTCTTCTTCTTCTTCTTATTATTATTATTGAGTGAGAGAACAGTGCATGCCATCAAAGTGACACTGGGGTAAAATATACAAAGCCCAGTATACCCATCATGACTAACCGTCTGATAAGGGTACACTAGGTACATGCATCACAACCATATATGTGCGACATGGTGATCTCATATCAAGATAAACAGCACTTGAGCTTGCAGGTGGGGCCCAGTTAGAATTTTCTTCTGGTCGAGTAGCCCATCCCGCTCAAAGGTCCCTGAATAAGGATTGTTTAAGGAAGTTGACCGAACCATCCATGTTTCCAAAGGCGAATTATCGAAACCTCCAAAAATTCCTTTCAACACACGGCTATGATGCTCCCCAACTACTTCTGTTCATGATCAGAAATGCACATACCATCAGCCCCTAAGAGTCATGGTCAACTGGTTACGGTTAAACAACTGACAAGCAAATCTGTGGTATTGAGCAGAATATTAGATGTAGCCCATCTTTTATGCCAAAACAAAGCAATATACATAATAACACTTCCATTCAGTTAAGATCAGCAGCTATGAGATCCACTGCCTGGTATATTATTATTATTATTATTATTATTATTATTATTATTATTTATTATTATTATTATTATTATCATTATCATTATTATTATTATTATTATTATTATTATTATTATTATTATTATTATTATTATTATTATTATTATTATTATTATTTTACTTCTCAGAGCTCTCGGTCTTACTTGTTCTGGTTGATTCCGTGAGAGCGGACAGCAATTTATTATCAGAGCTCTCAAAGTGCTTCTTTCCGCAAATTATAAGCTTTGGTGCTTGGATGTTAACTTACCGTGGAAGACACTCAATACTCAAGCACCAATCCTAGCTGTCCCCAATAAAGCAGTTTTGGGGGGCCTAATCTGCCCTCAGATCAATACTAATTTCTCTGACACAATTCTCGAACCTGGTTGCTAGTGTTCCAAGTGCCCCTACAACTAATGGGGTAACAGTTACTCTTCTCATTGACCACATTCTTGCAATCTCGTCTTTTAGTAGACTGTGCAGGATATGTAATAAAACTCAGGTTCAAAATAAGACAAAAAAAAAAAAATGAAAAATACGCGGAAATGCTGAAATATGAAATATCAGTTGGACTTTCTTGTATTCCTTCCGAGACTAAAAAGATATCAGCTTCTTTGTAACTGGTTAAAACAAAAAGAAAAAAAAATGATATAAATTTGATAGAACTCTCTTGTCCTTTTGTTCACCATTCCAGGACGCATCTCTTTACATTTACTATTAATTTTCCTTTGTTATCTCTTCGTTTAACAATCTCTGCCATGTCAACTATATACCTGCAGTAGGTCTTGTCATATAACGGTGACATTTCATAGTATAATCTCTCTATATATAAACGGCAGTTTGTCTGTGCGTGTTTCTGTGTGTCTGTTTGCTTGTACCCTCACCCTGACCACGGCTTTCAACCGATTCTGATGAAACTTGACACACACATAGCCCAATGTCATAATTCAAAACTAACGCAGCCAAAATTTTGAAAAGTTTCCCCAGTTCTGAAAAAAATCGATAAATTCGACATGGGGTCGAGAATCAGAAACACGAACCACAAACTGTCTAGGGGACGCAACTCCATCCTTTTTTAACTCTCAAAAAAAAATTTACCATCATTTTTTTCCATTTTTTTGCTATTTTTTGGCTATAACTCTCTAAAAATGCTTTATAGTTATTTCCCTTACAAACCTGAGCAACGCCGGGCGATACTGCTAGTGTGCCTATAAAAATGTATTAAATTAGACACAGTATTTAGAAACAAAGAATTAAACAATCCTTTCTACTGGAGAAGGAGGAGGAGTTAAGTCGAATACATCGACTCCGAAAGGATGAAAGACAAAGCCGACTTCGGCGGAATTTGAAAATAGAGGCGTAAAGTCGGATAAAATGTTGCTAAGCATTTTGTCCGGCGTGCTAATTATACTGCTAGTTCACTGTCTTAGCAAAGATAAAAGTATAAAAGAAGGATTCATAAAAGAAGAGAATTCAGTGCTAATTGTTTGGTATACATGGCACTCCGTCGTTTGCGACGACGAGGGTTCCAGTTGATCCGATCAACGGAACAGCTTGCTCGTGAAATTAACGTGCAAGTGGTTGAATACCCCACAGACACGTGTACCCTTAACGTAGTTCTCAGGGAGATTCCGTATGACACAAAGTGTGACATGGTCGGCCCTTTGAAATACAGGTACAACAGAAACAGGAAGAAAGAGTGAGAGAAAGTTGTGGTGAAAGAATACAGCAGGGTTCGCCACGACCCCCTGCCGGAGTCTCGTGGAGATTTAGGTGTTATCGCTCAATAAACACTCAGAACGCTCGGTCTGGGAATCGAAACCGCGATCCTACGACCGCTAGACCGCTGCCCTAACCGCTGGGCCATTGCACCTCCAATAGTAATAAAGTACAAAACGATTCATAAAAGAAGAGAATTCAGTATTAATTGTTTGGTGTTACAAGAACAAAAAGAAATTACGTCGTATGTGAGTCGTGCTACTGAGAATGATTTTTTAAAAACTTAATAACTGTTGAGTTTACAGGGATTTTCCCAAAGAAACTCATTTACCCGCTTCTTTATGACTCCAAGTGTACCAGCTGCAGCTGGGTTTATTTGAGTTTCCAATGGTCGTATTCTACTTATCTCAATTTCTGAGTCTTTGTACTTCGCAAATTTGTCATGCCGACTGACATGGTACACTTGTACACTCTATATAAAATATTCTTTTCTACTCTAGGCACACGGTCCGAAATATTTGGGGAAGGGACCAGTCGATTAGATTAACCCCAGTACGCAACTAATACTTAATTTATCGACCCCGAAGGAATGAACGGCAAAGTCGACCTCCGCGGAATTTGAACCCAGAACGTAGCGGCAGATGAAATGCCTATTTCTTTACTACACACAAGGGGCTAAACACAAAGAGGACAAACAAGGACAGACAAACTGATTAAGTCGATTATATAGACCCCAGTGCATAACTGGTACTTATTTAATCGACCCCGAAAGGATGAAAGGCAAAGTCGACCTCGGCGGAATTTGAACTCAGAGCGTAACGGCAGCCGAAATACGGCAACGCATTTCGCCCGGCGTGCTAACGTCTCTGCCAGCTCGCCGCCTTTCTATATAAAATATTCAGCTGTATTTATTTATACCTCTCTACGCTTTGTGTTCACATCCTTATGAGGCTGACTGTGACTCTTCATCATTCTGGGATTAATAAAATGGATTTCTTGTCCCATTCTGGACTAGATATATCCACTAAGCCCACTCGCACAAAAATGTGGTCATCTTCCTATTTTAGAAAGAAGATGAATTATTAAGAGAAGCGGTGTTATGACGGTAAAAGTAAGGAACTGCCGATGCCTCTGCTTTATCATCTCTCCACACATTACTGACCATCCATCTGTTGCTGATGTTGCATTCATTCTTTACCAGTGACCGATATTGTCCAACATCCCTGGGTTGATAATTATTAAAAATGTAAAAGTCAAATGTAACTTAACACAATTTTATATCTGTATCGATTAAGGGTGAGATAGAAAGCTGGACAAGTTAATATACTGAATTTAAATTCAGCCCAAGACTTGAGTTATTCTACTAGCGTCCCACGGTCGACTATATACCTACCTGTTAAGTAATGAGCCTGTTCTCTCTCCTGTAAGATCATGATCCTGAGTTCATATCATAGAAGAAAGTGTATTTGGAATTACTCTAAATTTAGAAGAGAACAAAAAACAAACAAACAAACAAACTGCAATATTATAGGCGCAGGCGTGGCTGTGTGGTAAGAAGCTTGCTTCTCAATCGCATGGCTCCGGGTTCACACCCACGGCGTCGCACCTCGGGCAAATGTCTTCTACTATAGCCCCGGGCTGACAAAAGTGGCCAGTGGGTTTGTTAGACGGAAACTTCTCACACTACCCCTGCTGCTGCTGATGATGATGATGCTACCCCTCCTTCTCTTCCTCTGCCTCCTTCCCTCCACCTCCTCCTCGTCGTCGTCATCATCATCATCATCATCATCATCATGATCTTCATCGTCAACAACAATGTCAGCAACAACACCGCGATCATCACATACTCGGAACTTATTCACTTCAAATTTGCAAAAACAATATTCATGATGATTATTGAGTATTCTACACAATTGTTTAGGAGTGAGATTGTAGTTAATTTCATTAAATAAAGATCTTGGAGAACGGGCGGGATTGTGACAGAAGGCCGTTGTCGTTGCACTTCTCATTTTTCGAATTTCGATATGGACACATACATATTTAACGTCTCTATGTACTCAGCTGGTGAGTTTCCGAATGTTACTGCCATCATCGCTGATACTCTCTCCTGCCGCTGTTGCTACCATCGCCATCATTCATTACCGATGGTCGTGAGAGCCTCACGCTCCTTGGATGGAACTAGCAAAAAATGTCAAAGAGTAAGTCCAGTCTTGCGTTATTTTATTTCGGCATCGTGTGAGGAGCGATGTAAACATATCTTGGTGAGCTGCAAAAAATGAGTAATTGATCTTATCGATTCTAATTACAAATTATTGAAAAGGGTGACGTGAGTCTAATTTCCAGGAATACATAAAAACAGGATCTTGCCTATTCATTTATTCCAAAGCCACACTGTGTTGTTTGTTAAGTAATTAAGTATTTGACCCATAGTTTTATCAAATTTGGGAGACGATGTTAAAGAGCAGTACTGTAAGCTGCTGTACAGGTGATCCATCTTTTCTTGCCAACGGTGAGGTTGTATAAGCATGAAAGATGTTTGAGATTGTCGTATGAGTTTATTTACTTGGAAATGTTAGTAACGAAATGCTACTGCTAACCAATGTTTGGGCATGAGCAAAATTTAGGTCAGCAGAAATATGTCAGTGACATATTTCAACAGCTAAAAGACGAATATACTGCAGTTACCTTGGAGAAAATATCTCTGTAATGGTAAAAGGTGTGAATCTCAGACATCGATATTTCGAGTTTATTGACTCTTGTCAATGGGATTTACCTAAGAGAGGTAACTCTGAACAAACATATAAAGCAATAGCTTTATATAAAATTCAATCAACACGTCGACCTATTTGCACAGGTAGATCGCTTGCTCGAGGAAAATAAGGAAATATTTTGGTATACTGCCGCAATTGCTAAAATGTTTGAGCACACTCCGTAGTAAAGTTTAGTATGAAAAATAAATACTTTTGGTACATCAGCAATGTTTCGTAACAAAATTAACAATGAAAATCACGTCAAATATTCAAATCAGTGTATCTGATTTAGTTGCAAGCGTAATAAAAGAATTTAAATACAATTTCACAGTGGCAGTTCATGTAGGGAAGCAACTGCCGTCGTAAGTATAATGATACTTGAAATAGCATCATCCCGTTGACATCTCTTTTCCTGTTTGCGGTGAAGTTATTAAACAGAGCAGACATTTGGTGTTGTTCTTGTATCTTATGACTCTATTTGAATTATTAATGCAATGACAACTAAAATCTACAGATATACCATAGAGTATTTTGTCCAATTTTCAAATAATTCGGTTAGGATTTTAAACTTTGGCACAGGATCGCGTACATAACTAGAAGGAGTTTGGTTGACTAAATAAACCTACTCAACGTCAAATTTTATCCACCTCCTTCGAATAATTGGTAACTTTTTCGTTGGTGCCCCTTACGTTAAGATTCAATTTGCTAGAAATAACAGCTGAATTTTTGACTCGAGCCGCCTCCTCTTCAGGAAGAAAAGCGAAGACATTAGACAATGTAATTTCGGTGTCAGTGTCTGAAAGCGCATTGCACAGAGGAATGGTCATGACTGGGATGTCTTTGATCATAGGTCAGCTGGTTCAAAGCTGACTGGGAGCTAAAAACTAACAACACTAGTGCCAATAACAAAAATAACAATCCTAGAATTTCAAAGGACATGGTCAGGTTTTCATTCAGTAATACGTTGCAGCAGCAGCAGTAATAATAATAATAATGATGATGATAATAATAATGATAATAATAATAATAATAATAATAATATAATAATAATAATAATAATAATAATAATAATGATGATAATAATATCCCAGGAAAACCATGTCACAGGGAATTCCAAAAGTTTGTGCTGACAAGTACTGCCCACATCCTTAGAAAGACCTTATCAATTTAAATGTGTCCTGTATTACATGAAGATGTTTCGCTACTGTCTCATCCCCTCCCCAAGCTTTCAGGTCATACTGTAACATCTCTTACCTTTCATTCGCCCTAGGACGCTGGGTGCGTCTCGCTAAGTGACTGTAGCAAACATGCAGATTAAAAGTAGATAATGATAATAATAATAATAATAATAATAATAATAATAATAATAATAATAATAATAACGATGATGATATAATCCTTTCTACTAAAAGTACAAGGCCTGAAATTTGGAGGATAGCCGAACACATCGAGCTATCCTAGTACTTATTTTATCGACTCTGAAAGGATGAAAGGCAAGGTCGACCGCGGCCGAATTTGCACTCTGAATATAAAGACGGACGAAATGCCGCTAAGCATTTTGTCCGTTGTGCTAACGATTCTACCAGTTCGCTGCCTTCATACTACTACTACTACTACTACTACTACTACTACTACTACTACTACTACTACAACTACTACTACTACTACTACTACTACTACTACTACTACTAATAATAATAATAATAGTAATAATAATAATAATAATCTGCCCATATCCTACGTAAAATACTGTCTATGTAATCTCATTCTAAAACAAAATTATAAATTTCTTGTTACCTTAACAATATTATGTGCAAATCCAAATATAAGACACCCTAGGCATAACGCCAGCATGAACTTCTAACTTGTTGTCTCTTGAGGTCTCTGGGTGAGACTTGGAGTCAACTTGTACAAATACAAAGCAAAAGTCAAACATATAATAACAATAATAATAATAATAATAATAATAATAATAATAATAATAATAATAATAATAATAATAATAATAATTACTATTATTATTATTATCATTACTTCTTAAGGCTGCGAGCTGGCAGAAACGCTAAAACACTGGGCGAAATGCTTAGCAGTATTTTATCTGTCTCTACGTTCTGAGTTCAAATCCCGCATGGTCGACTTTGCCTTTCATCCTTTCGGGGTCAATAAATTAAGTAACTGTTGCGTACTGGGGTCGATCTAATCAACAAGCCCCTCCCCCAAAATTTCGGGCGTTGTACCAAGAGTAGAAAATAATAATAATAATAATAATGATAATAATAATAATAATAATAATAATAATAATAATAATAATAATAATAATAATAATAATAATAGCAATAATAATTTATAACGTGAAAGCACGTTATAAAAATAAAACTACTGAATGATAATAATAATAATAATAATAATAATAATAATAATAATAATAATAATAATAATAATAATAATAATAATAATTTATAACGTGAAAGCACGTTATAAAAATAAAACTACTGAATGATAATAATAATAATAATAATAATAATAATAATAATAATAATAATAATAATAATAATCGATATAAACGTATCTGTCAAGGCCTACCAAAAACTGAGCAAATGTAAAGATCTTGAAATAGAAATCAGCAAAATGTGGAACCTGAAGACTAAAACAATACCTGTTGTCAAAGGTGCCCTGGGAATGATAGCAAAAGGGGCTGTTTGCTATCTAACTCAGATACCAGGAAACCCCAAAATGGCAGAAATTCAAAAGATAGTGCTCATGGGAACTGATCATATCCTACGCAAAATACTTTTTATGTAATCTCAAGTTTAAAAAAAAAATGTTCGTATGTTTTTTTAGACATTCACTAGTACAACACTAAGTACAAAACCAAATATATGGCACCCTAGGCATAACACTAACATGAACTTCCAACTTGTTGTCTCTTGAGGTCTCTGGGTGAGACTTGCAGTCAACTTGTACAAATGTAAAGCAAAAGTCAAACATAGAATAGTAATAATGATGATAATAATAATAATAATAATAATAATAATAATAATAATAATAATAATAATAATAATAATAATAATAATAATAATAATAATAATAATAATAATAATGATAATAATAATGTTATCCCTTTCGATGTAGGGGCATTCGGAGCACTAAAATCGAGTTCGAGAAATATGTCGGAGAAATTGGAATTGATATGTGGCCAGAGCAAGCTGAAAAAAAAACTGCTATATTGGGGGCAACTAGGATTTTGAGATTGGTGTTTTGGGATTGAGCGTCTTCCACGATTAGTTAACATCCTAGTACAAAAGCTTATAATTTGCGAAAAGAGACTCCGAGTGAAGGTCTTTCGCACGGCAAGTGTTTCGCTGCGCAACAGAATAGGTCTGGTCGTTGCTCAAATACTGCAAGAAAGAGTAGGAGAAAATGGAATCCAAACGACAATAGAACCTTAATGGAATGCTACCATAGAGGCCAGCCAACCAAAAGAGGATACAGAAGAAAATACATGAAATTTGGATAGAGAATGATCTTAACACAATACCGAAAATGCTACCTAAAAGACTAAAAGAGACTAAAATTTAAAACTCGCATTGTTAACCAGCAGAAGAGTTCTACTATATATTCAGCAAGAATCCCAAAAGAGACTCTTGAAATTTGAGGAGACTTGTTGTCATCAAACCTCATGATAAAATCCCTGCTAAATGAATTAGCCTTTACTACTACTACTAATACTACTACTACTACTACTACTACTACTACTACTACTACTACTACTACTACTACTACTACTACTACTACTACTATACTACTACTACTACTATTACTACTACTACTACTATTACTACTACTACTACTATTACTACTACTACTACTATTACTACTACTACTTGGACTGTAAGTGTGGTACGCTACTGCGCAGGAGTTGCGGAATGGACAAAGGAAGAACTTGTCAACATGGACGGAAAAACTAGGAAGATAAATGGCTATGGATGGATGTCTTCATGATAGAAGTAATGTAGCAAGGCCTTATTTACTTCGGAAGGAAGACGGAAAAGGATTGGTTGGAATAGGGTGTTATGAAGGAGATCAAGTCCTTGTATGCGTAAGGGAGGAAGAGTGATGAAAGAATTTTACAGATTGCGCTGTGAGAGAAGGTGATCAGTGACCCTGGAGAGACCCACCGGCTATACAATATAAGGACTAAGAAAGAAATGATCATTGACCGGAAACAGAAAGTTTTACACAGAGAGTTTTGTCCTGCAAACATCGGATGAAGCTGATGAAAAATCCACAGTTAAGAAATGTTTATTTTTAAAAAAAGAAGACAGAAAAATTGATTCTTGCTGCAAAAGAACAAGCTTTGCGAACCAACTCAATCAAGTTTACCATTGATAAGCCAGCAATATCACCGTTGTGAAGATTATGTGAAAAATCATCTGAGACAGATATATAATTAGTGGAGGATGAAAACTGGCTGTAAAGGTATACAAAAAGCCATAGCAAAGTCGCTGTGCGAATGCATTGGGAGTTGTGTCATGAGCATCAACCTTTACCAAGAGCAGAGAATGACCAGGTAAAACTCACATGGAATATTTCAATCTACATAAATAAGAAGCTGCAAAATAACCGACCAGATATCGTTCTCCTACAGAAGGAGTCCAAAGAATGAACCTTCATCGATGTAGCTATAGCTGCAGATCAGAATATTGTAAAGACGCAGGTCGAAAAAGTCGGACGCATCCATAAAACCTGAGAAATGAATTTGGTGCCTATTGCAGTCTCAGAGAGAGAAATATTCTCGCATCAGAGGTTGCAAATACCAAACTTCATTGGAAGTACTGAGAAAAGTGTTGCGTCCGTAAGCTGCCGGATGGAGCCGAAACGTAACGTAGATAAGTCATGTGCAAAATCAAAAATATATGGCAACCTAGGCATAATACACACTTGAACTTCTAATTTGTTGCCTCTTGATGTCTCTGGGTGAGACTTGGAGTCAATTTGTGCAAATACAAAGCAAAAGTCAAATATAATACAACAACAACAACAACAACAATAATAATGTGGTCAATGAAGAGAGTAGACGTGATATCAGTAGTAATTGGTGCACTTGGTAGTATCAGCACGCAACTACCAGCATGGCTGAATGCCCAGCTGATAACAAGGTATGCGATAAAAATAGAAAAGTCGAGAGATATGGCAGGTTAGCTTGGGAAGTTAAGCAGTTGTTGTCGATGAAAAAGGTAGCAGTAGTACCAATAATTGTCGGAGTCCTGAGAACAGTGAGCAAAAATCTCGAAGTAAGTGGAACAAATAGGAGCTGCAATAAGCACTTGCAGAAAACAGAACTGCTTGGAACCGCTCGAATACTCCGGAAAGTGCTCGAAAAATAAGAGGTGTTACCTTAGTTCACTGGTAGTGAACAGCCGACACTGTAGTACATCTCCATATAAGCTGTGCAAAGGCAATAATATTAATGATAATAATAATAATAATAATAATAATAATAATAATAATAATAATAATAATAATGATGATGATAATCCTCTCCCCTAAAGGTACACGGCCTGAAATTTTTGGGGAGGGGACTAGTCGATTACATCGATCCCAGTGTTTCACTGCTACTTAAATTATCGACCCCGAAAGGATGAAAGGCAAAGTCGACCTCGATGGCATTGGCTCTCATGGCTTCTCATCTAAACTGATTGGAAGTGTTAGCATGTACATGTTTTGTCTTGGTATAAAAGATGGGTTACAACAAATATTCTGCTCAATACCACGGATTTATTTGTCACTTGCTTGATCTTAACCAGTTGAGCATGTCTCTTGGTGGCTGACAATATGTGCATCTCTGATCATGAGCAGAAGTAGTGGGGCAGCATCATTGCCAAGTGTTGAGAGGAATTCTTTGAGGGTTTGAATAATTCATCCTTGGAAATATGGGTGTTTCGTTTGTCCATCCTTAAATAACCGTTATTCAGAGACCTTTTGAGTAAGATGGGCTCCTCGACCTGATGAAAATTCTAACTGGGCTCTACCTGCAAGGTAATGCACCCTTTACCTAAGATGAGATCACCATGTCGCTCACAGATGGTTGTGATGTGTGTGGCATACTCTTATTAGACGGGTAGTCATGATAAGTATATTTGTACCCCAGTGTTACTTTGATGGCATGCACTGCTCTCTCACTCAATGATAATAATGGTGAAATTACTCTGTGCGGGTTAGTTTTCAAAAACTTGTACTTTATGCTAGTTTCGTGAATTACAGGCAGTAAATAGGCGTTATAAAAATACTCTAGGTAATATTTTAAAGAATGAGAAAACAATAATATCCTGAAATCCACGCAGAGAGATCACGGCTAATCGTTCAGGTAGACGTATCGAGAACTATACAAAGAAATAAAAGAAAGTAGCTCACCAATTAGATGTTAATGTGTCTGTATTGTATTTGAATCTGTTAGAGAACTGGTGACATTATCCATATGTAAAGATCATGAAAAAGAGATAACCAGTAGGTACGATATATATATAAAAATGCAAAAAAAAAATCCTGATAGCAATAAGTAATAACTTACGGATAATTAAAGTAGAGAGCCTACGCATGTACGAAACCCACAGAATATAGTAGTACAAGTATGGTTTGCACGCACATATTACGTAGAATACTTTTAATAGAACCCTAAGCACACACATACACATTAAAAGTATACATATACACAAACACATTAAAAAAGAGAAAGAGAAAACGCACTCAACACCAGAGCTGAAGACATCCCCGAAAGAGGGGTGGCTGCCACGTTGAAAACGGTAGACGAGTAGAGACCGAAACCGGACGTAGTTCCTCCTAATGACGTCTTTAGCCTCTGGATCCTATACAGGAGCTGTTGAGGTAGCGAACCACGAAGCGTGTTTGGAATTACATATAATTCTCATAACATATATACGAAAATAAAAATAAAAACATGACTACCGAAAACTAAAATAACAACAACAATAATCCTTTCCGCTATAGACACAAGGCCTGAATTTCTTTTGGGGGAGGGGGCCAGTCGATTAGATCGATCCCAGTACGTAACTGGTACTTAATTTATCGACCCTGAAACAATAAAAGCAAAGTCGACCTCGGCGAAATTTGAACTCAGAACGTAGCAACAGACGAAATATCGCTAAGCATTTCGCCCGGCGTTCTAACGATTCTGCCATTCCCCTTCTTGTCAACGACATAAATAATGGCACCGAATATTAACCAATGCTAGGGAGAATGGGTTAGTTGAGTACATCGACCGCAGTACTTGATTTCTTGTTTTATTTTATCAATTCCCTTATCATGGAAGGTAAAGTTAACTTCGGCGGAATTTGAACTCAAAACGCAGGGAAGTAAGAAATGCCATTAAACATTTCGTCCAATGTGCTAACCATTCTGCCAGCTCACCGCAGTAATAATAATGATAACAATAAAATGATGATGATGATGATGATGAGGAAGATGATGATGATGATGATGATGATGATGATGATGATGATGATGATGATGATAATAATAATAATAATAATAATAATAATAATAATAATAGTGATTTATTTATTGGTCACAAGGGCAGCAGCAGATGAGGGACGTCACATGACGAATACACAAAAGAGTATTGTAAATAATTATTCATTTTATTTTTAAATCGCATCAAACCACCTTTTCCTAAGTCAACAAACCATTTCCTAAGTCAACAAACCATTTCCAACTACGATATGAGTAAGTCCCTTCTCTCTTCCTCCTCCTCATCACCAGCATCATCAACATCATCAAAATCCTCATCATTGTCACTTTCACAGTATTTTTGTTTGTTTTTATGTTTCATCGCATGGCAGTTGGTAAAATCTCTCTCTCTCTCTCTCTCTCTGACACATACATACACAAATTCTCTTTCTCTCTCAGTTTTTCTCTTTCAACCACAAATGCTCATACACATATGAACATTATTTTATAAAAAAAGGTTTTCTTTTTATGAATTTTCTTCTCAGGAGGTTACAGGAGGAAAGACAGTGCCCACCGCCTTCTCGAAGGGACTCCAACACTGCTAAGTTATCGTCAGCCCAGAGAACTAGCTCAAATGACTGCAACAGTATATACTTCACAAAACGCACCTAAAGACGAGATTGTGGCGGTGTTAAACCGAGGTGGCTGACACGTTAGGTGTTCAGGTTTGTATATGGATAATAATCTTTTGCAATCACTTAAATATCTGCTTCCGTCTCGAAACTTTCCAATCAAAAAACATGAAAGAATGGAACAAAAGTTGATAAAAGAAAAATCAAAATGGTAAATACAAATATTTTAGCTTTGATAGCTTCACCATTATTTTTTTTTTATTAATTATTTTTTATTAAAGAAAATTCTTGTGAACTTATAATTTTTATATTTCAACAATTTTGGAAGATCCGAGTTATAGGGTCATGTTTAACAGAAAGAATGGGAAAAAATGAATCAATATCTATTAAAAGAGGAAAAGAAGACTGATGGAAACCAATTAATAGAGACAGATATTATTGTTGCATTTTTTAATATTTTAAAAGATTGAGATAACTTATTTTGTCTAGTACCAACCTTCAAAGCATTCATCGTCTCACACTAGCTGTTAATCATATGTATGTATGTATGTATGTATGTATGTATGTATGTATGTATGTATGTATGTATGTATGTATGTATGTATGTATGTATGTATGTATGCATGTATGTATGTATGTATGTATGTATGTATGTATGTATGCATGTATGTATGCATGCATGTATGTATGTATGTATGTATGTATGTATGTATGTATGTATGTATGTATGTATGTATGTATGTGTGTGTATGTAAGTATGTAAGTATGTATGTATACATGCATGTATGTGTGTGAGTTTCTGCTAGCGCATGTGTATGCGTATATTCGTATGTATATGAATATACACATTTATATATGTATATATATATGTATATATGTATTTATATTATATATACGGTCATATGTATACATATATTTGGACATCTACATTGCTCTATGTAAATGCATATATATATATATATATATATATATATCAACACATATATACACACGAAGATGTATAGATACATATGTAAATGTCATACACACATACAAGCATATATATATACAAACAAATGTAT
>NC_042998.1:68176660-68199160 GCF_006345805.1 Octopus sinensis | reverse complement strand
CCGAACTTTTTGTTTGCCTGAATCACAGTTTTCTCTAGCGTGTTGCAAGCTGTTCTTTTATATGTGTAATCATGACAATTCATTCTAAAGCTAGAATTATTGAAGAAGTTATAAAAAATGTATTAGTGGTCGATGGTAGTCTTGTAAATTATTCGGAGTTTCTTTGTCTAGTACTCTGAGATATGGTTTTCAATATTAGTGTAATAATGGAATAACATTTTCAGGAAACACCACCAAACCGTATTAAGACGAAAAACTTTAAAATAATTACAGAATTACGAGCCCCTTATATTCAATGATACGATGAAATTTTCGTGTTGGGGAACCCTGAAGTTGCATTTTATTAATCCACTGCATGCAAGAATACCTGTATTCTTGCATACATGCATACACACATGCATACATACATATATATGTAAATATATATATATATATATATATATATATATATATATATATATATATATATATATATATATATATATTACATTACACACATATACATATATACATATGTACATGCATATAAATATATATATATACATATATATACATATATATACTTATACAAATGTACATGCATATATATGTACATATATACATATATATTTACATACATATATATATATGCATATATATATATATAATATATATATATTATATATATATATATATACACATGCATATATATACATATATGCAAGCACATTTATATATATATGTGTGTGTGTTTATGTAGTTATGTAACTCTAGTCGTATATATATGGCTTCAACTGTAGTCATATGTACATATGCTTAAGTGTATATATTCCTTAAGAGTATATAATTATGTGTGTACTTGTATGAATTGTTTATATAATTCAGGTAGTTAATTATAAACCTCTTCACACTAATTTTACTCGATTTATGGTAATCCTTTAATGCAGGGTTGGTATTATCACTTGGATTAGAATACAATATTTTATAGAAATGATAAACACGATGGCAACAAATAATGAAATTAGCAAGCATACATACTTAACATAGAATATATATTGGAAAAAAAAAAGAACAGAAATTTCACCTGGCCTAGAAATATTTAAATTGGGTATAAACGACATTTATATAGAGTATTTTTGACACACCAATCTTCCAAGCCATCATAATTGATAACTCGTTAGCTGTCGGCAATTTTGTATGCATTATCTCAATTTCTATTTTAGAGAGATTTTAAATCAATATAGAGGTATCTGATGACTAGTGAATGTAAACATTCAATGAACTGTGTTATAGTATTTTCTTAACAAAGTAATACTACTGACATACTCCGCCACCCACCTCAACATGTCTGCTGCTGCAAAAGGCTTTCATCGTAGACATTGAAATCAAATTGTATGTAATCAGAAAGATTATCAAAATTTCGGCAGCATATAACAATTTAATTTCATAGAATTATGTCTTCATAAATGGAATAAAAAGAGGGAAAAAAATGAAAAAGGAAAGAAAAACTTCGATAAATGGATCCTCCATTTTGTTATTTGTTTAGAAAACAGTCACCAGCTCCTCCTCCTGATGAAATAGTCGTTGCTATTTCTTATAGTTTTGGAACTTCAAAGTATGGTGTAACAATAAGAATGTGAAAGAAATAGGGAAGAAAAGATATTGTCTTCCTCGTTATTATTTTTCTTCTGTTATCATGAACTCTATTTTGTTGAATTTTTCGTCTTAAATGAGCTTTCAATTATTTGCATTCAATTTTGGCTAGGTGGCTTATTCTGGAAAGAGGTCACCGTTTCGTTTAACGCTTTTGTTTATTCTGGGCTTCTTTGAATGAAAGACTGTATTTAAGAATGGATGAAATATCGGCTCTTATCATTAGATTACTAATATCGTTAACATTATTTATATCTTTGGTCGATATGAATATTAAATAACATAACTGATGATTTTAAATATTCAAATTATTCAGCTTATTTCGAGGTAGAAAGCTTTCTTTTCTTTCGCGTTTGGATATAAGTGAAAAGACCCAATGCAGATTAAAATTTTCATATGAATATGAAGCTCTTTCATTGATGAATGGTAGTGCACGATACTGATTCTGCGATCTTTCTTTTCAATCACCCTGCTTTATTCGAATCTATATAAATCCACACAAACACACACACACACATACACACACACACACACACACACACACACACACAAACACAAACACACACACACACACGCGCGCACACTCTCTCTCTATTTCTCACGTGCGCACGCACACTCAGACTTACTCCATACGCTCAAATATTCTCAGGTATATCTTCATAATAGTATATATTAAAAGAGAAAACTTCGAATGATTAGCTGGGTTTAAAAAATATGTAGGTTGTCCATATTTCTGATAAATTTAATGATCCAAGATTAAGTTCTTAGCATCGATTTGTTTGTAAATTAAGCTTACAGTAAAACTAAAAACAAATTGCAATAAACAACATGAGTTTTTCCCAACTTTTGAAATCATTAATAATGAAAATGATTTCAGATAATGAAGATTGTTAAACTGCACACATACTTTGGTGTTAGACAAAACTATTAATTTCGAAATTGTTCTAAATTATTATATATGATTATATATTTGTACGTGTTTCTTATAAATGGTGATAATATACTTTTTATTACTTAAAAAAAAAGCTGACGATTTCATCTCAAATAACGCCAACGCTTTCCTTCAAGCTTCGATTCCAACGCTATAAAATATTGCAGTGACTCTATGGTTAATTCTTTAAGATGACATTCGAGTATCGAAGAACGGAACTGTACTGAGTTGGTAGAAATATTATGAGCCGCAAATTCGTAGCCTTACTAACCATAGCTAGCATGGTTAACATCGCTTTCGAAATCCCTATTCTATTAAATTAACAAAATATGAAATAAAAAAATTATATGAAAAGAAATAAGTATTTTCTGTTTCTTAAATGTAATTAATTAATTAATCAATTAACAAATTAATTCCCGATTTAATTCTGAAAATCTATTCGTGGGTGATTTCCTTTTAATAAGAAATTGCTTCATTCAACCAGTCTTTCTGTCTGGCTCATTTTATGTATGTATGTATGCATGCATGTATGCATCTGTATGCATGTTTTAATGTACGTTCGTATGCATGTATGTATGCATTCAGGAATCTATTTATGAAGGTATGCATGAAAGCGAGTATGTTTGTAAGTAATCATACATATACGTATGTATACATATATATGTGTATGCATGTATCTAAGCATGTGTGCATGCGTATATTCATGAAAGCTTGTATGTCTGAACGTAAGTACTTGTGTACGAATACATGTATGTATGAATTTATGAATGCAGAAAATACGTCTGAACGTGTTTGTATGTGAGAGTACACATGTACATATTTTGAGTATATAAGCATATAGGTGTCTTAACATGTGCCTGCCAAATTACATTTTTCAGCTCAAGAAGTTATTATGGATAGATATGGATTAATAACGCAGTATATCATTGAAATCCTCCATGTCAGCAAAAAAATAATAAAAATAAAATCAATAAAATAAACAATTCAACAAATAATAAGAACCCAAAAAGATAAAAACAAAAACAACAAACAAACGAGAATAAATTGATACGTTGATAGAATAAAGCTTGAGATAATATAATATGGAAATCAGATAATAATGTTTGGCGTATATATATATATATTATGTTATATATTATATATATTATAATGTCAACAACAATACATTCGAAAACTCAACCAATGTGAATATACATGCATACATACACATATGAACTTACATGCATACGTACATACATTAGTGGTGTTTATTTCCTTTAATGTACATATATGTATCATACATATATGTATTATACATATATGTAATATATATATGTATTATACACACACACACATGTATATATATATATATATATTTATATACATATATATATATATATATGTGTGTGTATATATATGCATATACATACATATATATATATATACTTATATAACTGTATATATTTTGATATTAATGTATATATACAAATACATATGCATATATATATATGTATATATATATATGTATATATAAATGTGTATATGTGTGTGTATGTAAAGCTTACATACGCAATTACATATAGATATCATAGATATACATTAGATGTGCATGCGTGAGAGTTTATAAACGATATAGGACATGATAAACCGTATAAGATTTGCATATGTATGTGTACGGCACTGTGGGCATAAATGATTATAACGTATGGTACTTTCTATAATTGCAAAACTTAAAACTGAAATATTGAAAAATAATAATAATAATATTAACAACAATAACAATAATAATAATAATAATAATAAATAATAATAATAATAATAATAATAATAATGATGATCATAATAATAATAATGATAATAATAATATTAATAATAATAATAATAATAATAATAATAATAATGACAATGATAATAATAATAATGATAATGACAAAAATAATAATAATAATGATAATAATAATAATAATAATAATAATGATAATAATAATAATAATAATAATGATAATAATAGTAATAATGACGATGATGATGATAATAATAATAATAATAATTTTAATAATGATAATAATAATAATAATAATAATAGTAATAATAATAATAATAATGATAATAATAATAATAATAATAATAATAATGACGATGATAATAATAATGATAAAAATAATAATGATAATGATAAAAATAATAATAATAATGATAATAATAATAATAATAATAATAATGATAATAATAATATTTATAATGGTAATAATGTAATAATAATAATAATAATGCTAATAATAATAATAATAATAATAATAATAATAATAATGATAATAAGTGTAATAATAATAATGATAAGGAAAAAATAAATGCTTGGCAACTTCACTCCAAAAGAAAAATAATAATGAACAAATAATATTCTTTGGAAACCAAAAACCAAATGTAAAACGTCAAAATCAGCATAACAAGAAAAAGAAACCAACAAAAACAATCCAATGCTTATGTGTATATGTTCGAGTCCTATATACATTATTCATACAACTGTTTGAAAGATATATTTTTTTCCATGGGACCTGAAATTATCAGTGGTATTTCATTTCGTCGTTCTTTTTAGAAACTATAGACTTTGAAAACTGTCTTTTTTTTTGTTTTATACCAATGTACATATATGCATATATGTATATGTATATAAAGATATATGTATATATATATATATACACACACATACACACATACATATATATATATATCTATATATATGTATATATAAGTGTATGTTTATATAAACATGTATACACACATATCTATATACTTAGTATATAAACACACACACATACATATGTACAGAGATAAGCATATATATATATGTATACATATGTATATAGATATGCATACGTATATAGATATATCAGTGCATATATGCATATCTATATGTATATATATTTGTTAATATATATGTATTTAGATATACATGTGTATATATAATACATGTATGTATATATATATTTATATACATCAATGTATATGACTATATATATATACACGTATCTATATGTATATTTATATACATCAATATATATATATATATACATATATATATATAAATATCATTATATATACATTATATACGTATGTCAATATATATGATATATATGTGTACATGTAATGCATATATGTATATATAAAAATATATATGTTAATTATAATATTTGTGTATATATACATATACGTACATATGCATGTATGCATATATATATACATGTAAATATATATATATATTATATATATATATATAATATATATATATATATAGATAGATAGAATATATATGTGTTTTGTGTGTGGTGTGTGTGTAGGTACAAGAGGTGGTCAGACTCTGCATAAGGAGTAGACATGGTCATATATCTATCTATATATACATAGATATGTGACTGTAGATTCATACGTAAATACGTATATATATATATATATATATATATATATATATATATATATATATATATACACATTTATATATATACATATATATATATATACATACATATATATATATATATATATATATACATATGTGTGTGTGTGTATGTATACTTTTTAATAATACAGTTCCGTATTTTCTAGAAGATCAATTTCCGAATGTAGAAAATACTGTCATGAAGACATAGAAAAAAATACCCCAAAAAACAACAACAAAAAATGAAAACATTGAAGAAAATCTTCGTGTAAAGTATTTCGCAGTTATGAGAAGTTTCTTTTCTGATATCGTTGTCTTTGTGGAAAAGATTAGACCGTAAAAATAAAATGAAATGAATATTTTTTCTATCTCCTTCTCCATCATCTTCATTATCTTCATATTCTTATGTTACCATGTCACACAGATAATTTGTATGATACATTCATCAAAGATTGATTGACAGTATTTTTTTCTGTTTTTCTTTAATTTTGGCATTAACATGATATTCAGTCTTGTTAGTTTATATGTTATGTATTTCCCAGTCACATTTTCGCATCCATATTAAAAATCTTTTACTCTGTCTTAGGTCAATCCTGTTTCCTATTATTTTTATTATTTTTTCCTCAAATAAAATTCCAGTACTCATTTTTATAAAATAACAAAGTGAATATCATTTTGCTTTTTTTTTCTCATTCCCGAAATAATTTTCGCTGCTATTCATTTGTTAATTTGAATTATATTCATATCTTTATCACTTTCGCCATTTTAATGTCCTGGGCATATTTCCTTATGTATTTATTATCGTTAAAAATGTTCCTTTTCTTTTTCCCCCTTAACGAAATCGTTATTTTAAAGGACACTTTCAATTTCTCGGTTGTCAACTTCAATGTAATAATTTCCATTATGATATCTTGTTTTACCCGCCTGAGGTTTTGGTTCTTCGTCTACAGACATGGCTGTCGTATAACTTGGCGAGCGCCTGAAAACCTGTTTGTTTAAATGGGGCGTGCCCGTTGATAGCTGTGTTGTGTTAGTTTGATCATCAGCAGGATCTGACAACAGCACCGGAACCGAAACTGGTTCCATTAGTTCACATTTATAGCCTTTCTTCATCGGAGAATCCTCATTATCGTTGTCTTCTTTGAATTTAATGGCTTTCTTCGTTTCGCGTGCACAGGGATTGTAGCAGTCTGATTGCAATTTCCAAACGGCACCAGGCTCCGGAGTAATTCCGCACGATCTAAAATAACAAGATATAAAAAAAAATTATAGAAGGCCAAAAGCCATACAAGACAAAAAATCAATACACTGTCAAATGGTAAATTTTAATTAATATTGGATTTTTAACTCATTTCAAACGTTCTGCATTTTAGGAATAGGAGGAAGGAGGCTAATGTGACATTTTGTCTTTCCTAAAGTTATTAGCTCCAATGGAGACTACAAAAGTGAAGACTTATATTTTAAATAAAATTACACCACTGACAATGTGAAGCATTTTCAATAGAAGAAATGTCATAACATAAATGTAGCAATAATATATTTATGTTCTAAAGAATAGCGAAAACATTAACAAGAACAAAAACAATTGTTTCTTAATTAGACTTAGATTTAGAGTTAGATTCAAGTGCTTGTTATTTGTTAGATGTAGGAGCAGGTATGGCTGTGTGGTTAAGATGCACGCTTCGCAATGAAGTGGTTTTGATTTTAGTCCAACCGCGCAGCATTTGGGTTGGTGTCTTCTACTACAGCCCCGGGCCGATCAATGCTTCGGGAGTGTGACTAACGGAACCTTGAGATTATTTTTACTTCTCAAGTGGCGCTAGTCTCAATTGCTTTCAGGTCAACTTTTTATGGACTACCTGAAATTCTTTAGGAACAATGAAAAGCAGCTTAGTTCACTGCTACCAATCAAGGCTTCGCTGCTCATCAGGCCGAGAAGGGAAAACTGTCAAGGAATCGGCCGCTCTCTGACTGGTTTGTGATCGAGTCTAAAGCAGTAGAAATCTCCGGTGGTCTTGGCCCCCGAGCCATATTTCTGCCCTCTGCTGTTGGGATAGAGATGGCTGTCTGCTAGTGGCCATTCTCCAGAGTAGCGACTTTTCCATTTTGTCCGCTGGGGTCATAAGGCTGACTGACAAGTCCTTTTAGATTATTGCTTTGTTTCTACACTATTTTCACTATTACCAACACTACATAAACATATTTTTATAATAGTATTTCAAAATAGACTCACTGATTCAAACAGTGCATTGCTTTAGCGTAGACATTAGAATGCAGTCTGGACTGAAAAAGTGATGAGTGTTGATTCTAAAAAATAGGTAAAGTCCAACACGAGGATAGGGTGAAGTTGCCTTCGCGGCAGGAGAGAAAGAAGGATACATGTGTTTGGGCATATTGGAAAAACGTAAATGAAGAAAATGACGGAAAGACAAATAAAGAAACTCTATGAAGATAACCTTATCAAGTGAAGAAAATATTCTCTCAGGAGTATTACAGAAGGCCGAATTTGGTTTTGAAAACCAAAGTCAGACATAACAGTCTTTTGAATACCCAAGGCAGACATAACTGCGCTCGGCATTGCAGTGAAAGCATGTGATAAAAGAAGACAACTGAATAATAATAAGAGAATATGAAGCCGGACGTAGTTTTAATTGAGAAAGAAAACAAACTATGCTGGATCATAGATATAGCATGCCCTACTGACAACAAGGTATGCGATAAGGAAGAAAGAAAAGTTGAGAGATATGATAGATTAGCTTGGGAAGTTAAGCAATTGTAGTCGATGAAAAAGGTAGCAGTAGTACTAATAATTGTCGGAGCCCTGGGAACAGTGAGCAAAAATTTCGAGAAGTACGTGGAACAAATTGGGGCAGTAATAAGGATGGAGTACTTGCAGAAAACAGCACTGCTTGGAACTGCTCGAATAGTCCGAAGGGTACTCGAAAACTTAGAGGTGTTACCTTAGTTCACTGGTAGTGAACAGGTGACACTGTAGTGCATCTCCAGCGTTAGTAGCTGTGCAAAGGCAATAATAATAATAATAATAATAATAATAATAATAATAATAATAATAATAATAATAATAATAATAATATAATAATAATGATAATAATAATAATAATAAGAAGAAGAATAAGAATAAGAATAAGAAGAATAAGAATAAGAATAAGCAAAGTACCTAGCCATTGAATTACACAGAGACTATGGAAAGTGCGGGTAAAATATATACCTGTAGTTATAGGCGCATTGAGAACTATCCCTAAAGATTTAAACAGATGGATAAAGGAAATAAGCACAAAACCCAGTTTAGTATGGTTCCAGAAAACATTGTTATTAGGGACAGCTAAGATACTTAGGAGGGTTCTTGGCATCTAAATTAAAGTGCTGTAGCCCGATGTTAAGATCTTTTCTTTTCTAACAGTATAATCTATTGTGTATATGAATAATAATAATGATTATAATAGTGCCCTGATGCAGTACCAAGCAGTGGCTCTCATGGCTTCTGATCGTAACTGATTGGAAGTGTTATCACGTACATTCTTTTGTCTTGGTATAAAAGAAAGCTACAGTAAATATTCGGCTCAATACCACAGATTTACTTGTCAGTTGTTTGATCTTAACCAGCTGAGCACTTCCCTTAGTGGCTGACGATATGCGCATCTCTACTCACGAGCAGAAGTAGCGGAGGAGCATCATAGCCATGTGTTGAGAGGAATTCTTTGGAGCTTGGAAAATTCATCTCTGGAAATAGGGACCTTTTGAGCGGGATAGTCTACTCAGCCTGAAAAAAATTCTGACTGGGCCCCACCTGCAAGGTCATGCACTTTTTATCTTGATATGAAATCACCATGTCCTGCACTTATAGTTGTGATGCATGTGCCTGGTGTACCCTTATCGGATGGGTAGTCATGATGGGCTTCGTATGTTTTACCCTAGTGTCACCTTGATGGCATGCACTAAATAATAATAATGATGATAATAATAATAATAATAATAATAATAATATAATAATAATAATAATAATAATAATAATAAAAATTAAAATAATATTTGAAAAGGATTGACGTAATTCGTCACAAAGGTAAATAGACAATACGAAGAGGGCGATGCGATTGCCATAGATGTTTTATAGGTTGAACGATATTTCGACAGCTAGCTCTTGTCGAGTTCAAAATGAAAAGTGATATATAGAAATTCAAAATTGTAGAAATTCAAATGCAAAGTTTGAACGAGGCAACCAGCGTTCCCACATTGATGGAATGACACAATCAGAAAATGTAAACATTTTAAAATTTACAACTGGTAAAAAGGAGAAAAAAAGAGATAAAAGAAAAGAACAGAAAAAAGCAGAATATTTAATCAAAGTTTTGTGTAAGTATGATGATATTCTGTCATTTTATTTATCCCTCTAGAGCGTGATGTTAACTCCCAAGTATATTTCTTCTCATGCATTTTGAGGACTGAGAACGTAGCAGATTGAGAATATTTTCTGAGAATAGGCACTTTCAAGTCTTTTTCAAAATTGCGGCCGTTTGAAACGAAATGTTCGGCAAGTTCTGTCGAACTACTGTTATTTTGCCTGACGTTGAATCTGTGACCATTGAACCTTTTGTCTAATTGTTCAGTTGTACAACCAACATAAACCAAGTTGTGTTTGGTGCATTCTGCTGCGTACTCCAAATGGAAATCTCTACACGTCCCACATTCCGTATAAGTCATAACATTTCTGTTATGATTCCTGACAAAATCAGCACAATGAACAGGGCTTACATCTCTTGCGACTGTTTTTCAAGGTATAGCGTGCAGAAACTCCAATGTTAGTTTTCTTGGAGTCAAAAGTTGGGGTTAATAGTTCTCTTATATTTTTATTTCGTCTAAAGGCTACAATAGGCGGCTGAGGGAATATATGCTTGAAGCGAGGATATTTTCCCGCAACTTGCTGCTAACTTTCATGCAACATCTTGTAAATGCCAGCGCAATTTCGGTGACAGTTAATCACCAAGGGAATTCTGTCACATAATTTACTTTGCTAAAATTATGTGTGAAAGTTTGACTTTCTTTGCTAATCTTAGCTATGTCATTTGCAATTTCCTTTAATCGTGATTCATCGTAACCGCGTTTGACATAATGGTATACAAAAATATTTGCATGATTCTAGTAATCCCTTATGTCAGTACAAATCCGTTTTATCCTCAAAAATTAGGATTTCAGATTTGACCGAATTAAATGATGTGGATGATCAGAGTGGCGGTGGAGGTAAATATAGGATGACGTGACTTGCAAAATAACTATTCTGCCTCCAGAAAGCTTAACTTTTGTGTCCAAAAATTCAACGATAGTGTTTGAAAAACTAGACGCAGCTTTTATGCTAGACTTAAAGCCATAGATTTTAGTGTAACGCTCACAGAAATGTAAGAAGTCAATTAAACTATCCTGGATCTTTCCCATACAAAAAAGACTTCATCAATGAACTGTAACCAGAGTACTGGTTCATGACCATGTAAGGATTTGAATGTCTTCAGTGACTGTGTCTCGAATTTTGTCATCAAGACATTAGCAAAATTAATTGCCATGAGTGTAACCATGGCGCAACCCTTCATATGGTGGTAAAACTTTTGTCCAAATTTCATTGTGTTACTTTGTAACACAAACCTCAATAATCTACAGAGAAAATTTGATGGAATACTTTTGTTTGACCGCTTTTCGAAGGCATCCATGCATGCTTCTACCCCTTCATCGTGGTCAATATTGGGATATAAGAAAGAAACATCCATGGTTACCAAAAACAGTTTTCAACATGGCTTCGGTGCTTAAAAAAGTTGTTGATTTTAGACACAAAATCAAAGGTATCCTGAATATAGGAACTTGATTTTTTTGCGACAGACCGTAGAAAGTTGTCTAGCCACTCCGAAATTTTGAATGTGCAACATTCATATCCGCTGCAAATTGGGTGCATTGGAGGAAATCTTTCGAACGTTTTGTGTATTTTGGGGAGACCATAAGATATAGGTGTTCTTTGTGACCGTAAAATTCTGGATTCGGTCTTATTAATGACATTATTTTACTTCATATCCAGAATTATTTTATCAAATTCTTCTCTGTAATTGGGGTTTGGATCAACAGGTAATTCTTCATATGACGTTTTGTCGCTTAAAACTTCTTCACAAACCGAAATATACTCACATTTGTCCATAATCACAATGTCGCCTCCCTTATCTGCCATTTTAATAACAATAGAATCATTATTAGCTAGACAATGGAGTGATAACGATGGGAACTTGATTTATGTTGGTTGTACAACAGAACAATTAAACAGAAGATTCAATGGGCAAGAGATATGACGTCAGGCACAATAATAGTATTTCGACAGAACTTGCCGAACATTTTAGATCAAACGGCTGCAATTTTGAAAAAGACTTGAAAGTGCATATTCTCAGAAAATATTCTCAATCTGCTACACATTCAGTACTCAAAATGCATGAGGAGAAATGCGTTTGTGAGTTATTGACATAACGTTCTGAATACATGAATAAAATGGTAGGAGAATTTCATCATACGGACCGCGAAAGTATGACCCATCGATCTTTTCCGAAACAACTTTCTTGTTTTTTTCTTTTTTCTTTATTTTCTCTTTCTTTCTTTCTTTCTTTCTTTCTTTCTTTCTTTCTTTCTTTCTTTCTTTCTTTCTTTCTTTCTTTCTTTCTCTTTATACCAGCTGTAAACTTGAAAACTGAAGATTGATGATGTCATTCCATCAACCTGGGAACGCTGGTTGCCTCGTTCAGATTTTGTATTTGAATTTCTATAATTTCGTATTTCTATGTACCACTTTTCCTTTTGAGCTTCACAAAGACAGGATAAACTATCGAAATATCGTTCAACCAATAAAACATCTATTATAATCGCATCGCGCCCGTCGTATTGCCTCCTCCTCCTCATCATCATCATAATAATAAAATAATAATAATAATAATAATAATAATAATAATAATAATAATAATAATAATAATAGAAGAAGAAGAAGAAGAAGAAGAAGAAAGAGAATAAGAAATTAATAGCAAAGATAATGCGCTTGAACATTTGGCTGATAGGTGGGAACAAAATCATCTGCATGGCAAATATGTGACCTGTAGCAAAGAAGCTGATGTAGGCCAGAAGCACACCCATCAGTGGCTACGGAGCTCAGGGCTAAAGGCAGAGAGTGAAGGCTTTATCTTGACTGCCCAAGATCACAACTTATTGACCCGGAACTATCAAGCCAATGTGATGAAAAATAGTATAGATCCAAAGTGCCAATACTGCAACAAAGGGATAAAAACAGTCGACCACCTAATCTCTTGATGTAAAGTTTTATCACCTGTAGAGTACAAATCAAGACACGAAAGAGTTGGCAAATATCTATATTGGATAATGTGTCGGCATTATAAAATCAAAACTGCTGACAAATGGTACAAACACCACTCTGAGGTTGTAACTGAGGGAGAAAATGTAACTATTCTTTGGGTCTTCCCAGTATGTATAGATCGGACCATCAAGGCAAATAAACTAGATATTGTTGTGAAAGACAAAAGCAATAAAGTCTGTTTATTGATTGACATGAGCATACCCTGTGACCATAATATCTCGGTAAAAGAATTTGCTAATCGAAATCGAAAAGATTTGGCATCTCAAGACAGTTACAATACCAGTGATTGTAGGAGCACTTGGAATTGTGAAAGAAGAAACCGAAAATTATGATTCCATGGGTGATTCGTTCAACATCCTTAAACAACCCTTATTCAGGGACCTTTTGAGCGGGATGGGCCACATGGCCTGATGAAAATTCTAACTGGGCCCCACCTGCAAGATCATGTGCTGTTTATCTTGACATGAGATCACCATGTCGCGCACATATGGTTGTAATGCATGTTCCTGGTGTACCCTTATCAGACGGGTAGTCATGATGGGTATACTGGGCTTCGTATATTTTACCCCTGTGTCTGATGGCATGGACTGCTATCTCACTCAATAATAATAATAATAATAATAATAATAATAATAATAATAATAATAATAATAATAATAATAATAATAATAATAATGATAATAATAATAATGATGCTGATGAAGATGTTGCTAATGATAATGATGACGATGAGGATTTTAAAGCTATGAAAATTAAACCAAATGAAGTGAAAATCAATTGTAAGCAATAACAATAACAAAAACAACAACAATAAGATTGAAGTGAAACATCGATATTCGTGCATTTTCATCTATACCAGCCTCATGTAACACCATTTTATGGGTCATATGAGCTTTCGAGCCAACCCTTTCAGCTGAAAATAACTTCCTTCCTTCTTATTACTCACCGGGCATCGAAATGCTTTGGGAATACTGCAACGTCATTGAAACAATGTAAGATACTTACGTTAGCTGCAAGTGAAGTTTTTCGATTTTAAGAAGAGCAAGGTCTAATTCGTGTCGTGCCTTCCACAACGATGTTTCACAGAGTGGATCTTTGCATCGGTGCCGTCTGCTCCTTTCTATCGCTTCTCTCACTGATTGTTCAAATGTCAATGATTTTCCCATACTCTAACAAAAAGAAAGGAACAAGGACACTTTTGAGAGACCACATCAGTAAAATGTTTATATAAGAAACAGAATGTGAGTGAATGTATTTCATTTCAAGCATTAACGTGTGTGTGAGTGCATAAACCAAAAATAACCAAACATACAGCAGCTATTTACAAGCTTTTCCTTCCTCTATACCTATCGCTGGCAGTGTTGGAGTTCCCGTGCGCTGGGTATAGGATCAAATGGTTGGATATTATAGAACAGACAATAAACATAAATAACGAAAGCATTAACTGCCGGTAGGGACAACGTATTTCGTTATGCAACTGTAATAAACTACCAAATATAAGGAGTTTTGCCGCAATTATTGATCGCATTACTAACTTTAAAAGGAAAATCTGTTTTCATCATCATACTTGAAAGTACCTTCAGACTCGTTACCATCATTCCAAAGGCCATTAGCTTACTAGCTTCATCAAAATTCAATTAAGTTTCCTTGTAAACAGTACAACACCCCTCCCCAAAAAAACAACCAGATCAAGGAGAGTGTGTGCGAAGCAATTAATACTTTCAATTTATGCCAAATTAAACCATGATGTTTACCACTAGTTATAACTAAACCAGCAAGGTCGAATTCAGAAACTTTTCTTTCGAAAAGTTCAATTTTTTTCTCAACAGATAAACGTGCATAAATCTGGATTATTTCTAAATTTCAGAATTTATCAGATGAATGTACATTTGCATTGAAATATCTGCGATTACGCAATCATCTATATTCCTTTAAAGAACTCCTGAATATTTCAGTGTTCGTCTATATTTCAGTTCACTAATCACAATATTTTTCAAATCATATTGACGTTGATTCATCTGAGTTAAATGAGAATAATTCTGTGCCATAACCAAACGTTTATCTCAAATAGCTTTTCTAAAAAAAGCAATTTTAACGATAGCATTCATGGAAAAATCCATCAATAGCGACTAATTTCAATACCGTTTCTTCTGTAGATTCGGTCTGTTTTTCATAAAGAAGATTATATCATGTTGGTCGATTTTGTTCGTGTGAGGAATGTCTATTTCAATTGTACTGCTGTCTGAGAAGATGTCTTCGTAAACGCTCTTCAAATGGAATAAAAGAATGCTAGTTGGAACACCCAAGCACTTCGAAACAGTCCTGCAATTGATAATTAGCTTTTATGACATGCAGCAGGAAACTTTCAGGAAAGAGAATATGTCTGTGAATTTCCTATTGAATTTTTTGGTATATTCCCCGGGATTTTCAAGACAGTGGAATCCCGGAAATATTCTTATACAGAACGCATAGAGTTGCAACAAATACAAGACCCGTCAGAAGAACTATCGATTCCGACATATCTCCATACTTAGATGAATAATTAATTTATCGATTCTGGAAAGTTGAGAGCAAAGTTGGCCTCAGTGAGGAATGAACTCAGAACACAAGAGACAGGAACAATAATAACGTATGGCATTTTGTATGGTAATCTAATGATTCTACCAATTCATATTTGTATTTGTCAGAGAATGAAAAGGTAGGGAAAAAATGACTAAGAAAGTATCTTTTAAACTTTACTCTGCTCTAAATACTCCCTCGTTCCTAACTGTTACTAGCAAGGTTTCCTTACTTTGGCCCAGGTAACTCACTAAGCTCTCGAGTACGATACGCATGCAGTCTTACATACATATCGGTCCCCTTCCTCCATTTTCTCTCTTCGTGTATAGGCCGTCGGTGTCTGCACATAGATGATGGGCTCCATGCACCGTCAGGAGCTTTCCTCACTAACTGTCCATCTGCTTTAGCTCTTTGTCTGTCCACTTCAGGATTTCAGCGCCATACCTGATACTGTTCCCAAGGATACAACAATAATTGGCACTACCTTCATATTCTTCATTTCCCATAGCCGGGCTATTTTGTACTTAAGAAGGTTGTATTTATTTATTCGCCTTCCTTCTTGACTATTCGTGGGTCAAAGGGGCATGCAACACCAACTATGTAACATATGTGGTGCACTTTATTGACCACCACTAGCTCCGGTCTGTTATGCTCAAGCACCTGCTCTATTTGGAATGGGAAATCCCTGATGATTTTGCTAGTCTCCGAATCCGCCATAATAATAATAATAATAATAGTCTTGGTATAAAAGATGGGCTACAGCAAATATTCTGCTCAATACCACAGATTTGCTTGTCAGTTGTTTGACCTTAACCAGTTGAGCATGTCCCTTAGTGGCTGACGATATGTGCATCTCTGATCACGAGCAGAAGTAGTGGGGGAGCATCATAGCCATGTGTTGAGAAGGATTCTTTGGGGTTTGAATAATTCACCTCTGGAAACATAGGTGGTTCTTTCAACATCCTTAAACAACCCTTATTCAGGGACCTTTTGAGCGGGATGGGCTACTCAACCAGAAGAAAATTCTTACTGGGCCCCACCTGCAAGGTCATGTGCTGTTTATCTTGATATGAGATCACCATGTCGCCCACATATGGTTGTGATGCATGTGCCTGGTGTACCCTTATCAGACGGGTAGTCATGATGGGTATGCTGGGCTTTGTATATTTTACCCCTGTGTCACTTTGATGACATGCACTGCTCTCTCCCTCAATAATAATAATAATAATAATAATAATTATAGACGTCGCATAGTATACAATATCGTGAAGTTGTTGACTGAAAATATTGTGTCTACCGGGGGTTTCAACTGTTTGTCAAGTCACAACAAGGACCTCAGACAGGCAGTACTTTACGCAGTATGGGTGCTGACTTTTGCAATACATTCAGATTGTAGGGTATTTCTAAGGGTTTTCAGACGTTTATTTTCAGATTGGGTGGTATTGAACCCAATACTCCCATGAAAATAGGGATATCATTATTATTATTATTATTATTATTATTATTGAGTGAGAGAGCAGTTCATGCCATCAAAGTGACACTGGGGTAAAATATACGAAGCCCAATATACCCATCATGACTACCCGTCTGATAAAGGTACACCAGGCACATGCATCACAACCATATGTGCGCGACATGGTGATCTCATATCAAGATAAACAACACATGACCTTGCAGGTGGGGCCCAGTTAGAATTTTCTTCAGGTTGAGTAGCCCATCCTGCTCAAACGGTCCCTGAATAAGGGTTGCTTTAGGATGTTGAACGAAACACCTATGTTTCCAGAGGTGAACCATTCAAACTCCAAAGAATCCCTCTCAACACATGGCCATGATGCTCCCCCACTACTTCTGCTCGTGATCAGAGATGCACATATCGTCAGCCACTAAGGGACATGCTCAACTGGTTAAGGTCAAACAACTGACAAGCAAACCTGTGGTATTGAGCAGAATATTTGCTGTAGCCCATCTTTTATACCAAGACAAAACAATGTACATGATAACACTTCCAGTCAGTTAAGATCAGAAGCCATGAGAGCCACTGCCTGGTACTGCATCAGGGCATTTATTATTATTATTATTATTATTATTATTATTATTATTATTATTATTATTTTTATCATTACTATTCTTATTATTGTTATTATTATTACTATTAACATTATTATTATTATCGTGTTTGTTAGTATTAGAGAATAAATCAGAAATTGCTTTATGAGAATTTGTGATTAATAATTCATGAAGGTGCATGACATCTGAAAATATTTTGAAACATCTCCAACATAGACAATTACAATATTTGGTATTGAATTATAATGAATTCATACAAACATACATGCACTTAATATATTAACTCAAATACATATATGCATGCATGTATACTTATGTACATGCATACATACATACATACATACATACATACATACATACATACATACATACATACATACATACATACACACGTACATACATACATACATACATGCATACACACATATATACAGGAATACTAACATACATCCATATACATGCATACACATACACACGTATATACATTCATAAGTTCACACGTACGTGTATGTCTTATAATACATACTTTTATCGACAGGTACGTACATACACATACCTAGGTATATACGTGTATATGTCATGTATACATACATGCATGTATATATACATATATATGTATATATACATTCGTGCATACTCACACACACACACATACACACACACACACACACACACACACACACATATATATATATATATACGAATACACACACACATATATAGTCATGTGCATACATAACGTTTTAAAATTCAAATAAGGTACGGATACAACACCCACACATACGCACACACATATATATATACCAACATACATATGATTATACATACGCGCATATAATTGTACGTATATGCGTAGGTAAACGTAAGCATACAAAAAGCAGATACATCCGCAAATATACCAAAGCATATTGTCCCATATATTCTTAACCCAATCGATTTATGGTACAATGAACGAAGGTTTGTAGAAGGCTCTACAGATACTTCAATTTAGGTTCTTGGAGTAGGCATATGCACGCAACCAGCCCTACATTTGGTGTTCACACATTCGCATGAAAAGTAAAGAAAGAGACTCACGTTTGTGTAGTAAAGTGGTATATACCGTATTTGATGGCCTATAACACGCTCGAATGCATAGGACGCACCCTAGCCTAGGCTATACTTTTGTAAAATAAATTACCACTAAGATAATGTTTTAATTCCTCCACATACCTCTATAACTTTATGTTATTACCGGTAATTATAAGCAGTTTATTGCATCCACATTCGATATAAACATACCGTAGGCGATTGTTCATCAATAAATGGCAGCACACGATTTGTAAACATAAATACCATTTTGAACGAGTTTTGAGCGTACATTGAGTGCATTGGATGCAGGGGGATTTTTAAAACCATTTTTGGGTAAGAAAGGTGTGTCTGAGGGGCCATCATATACGGTACATTCCTTTATGAGTATGTGTGTACGTGTGCATATAATTATACATGGACCTACAAATGTCGCTCATATTCCTTTCTAGTCTAGGCACAAGGCTCGGAATTTTGGGGAAGAGGGTCAGTTGATCAGATCGACCCCAGCACGCAACTGGTACTTAATTTATTGATCCCGAAAGAATGAAAGGCAAAGTCGACCACGGCAGAATTAGACCGCAGAACGTAAAGACAGACGAGATACTGCGATGCATTTCGCCCGGCGTGTAAGCGTTTCTGCCAGCTCACTGCCTTAATGTCGCTCATATTGACTTATGCAAGTTAATGAATGTACATGAGTAGCTACTGCATATACCACTTTCAAATTTACGACTTAGGATACTATTATACTGCACCAATTTGGTATTAAGAGGCCCTAGTGTTTAAGTGTCTACCTAAAGAAATCATAACCTAAAAACGACTTATGGAAAAACAAAAGACGAAGGCAGGTGTATGAACGACAAGCAAGTGTATTAGTTTAATACTCGGGAAAATGAAAAAGTATTTTACGTTTCGAGCCTACGCTCTTCAGCAGAAATGAATAGGAGGAATAAACAGAGAGAGAGAGAGAGAGAGAGAGAGAGAGAGAGAGAGAGAGAGAGAGAGGAGAGAGAGAGAGAGGAGAGAGAGAGAGAGAGAGAGAAGGGTGTTAGTTTTCAGCGGTCCAACATGGCGATATATATATATATATATATATATATATATATATATATATATATATATACATATATATCAAACGTGCAGAAAAGAGAGAAGCAGAAGATCGTAGACAAAACACACATGTAAATATGTTCGTAGATACGCTCACTTATCCTACTCTGAGACATGGTAAGACAACGAGTAAGAGACGCTCACACGGTCTCACATAAACAGATACACGCCGATAATACAAAGACTTAAGAAATACATCGAAACGCATACACATACATAAATGTATACCATCCTAAACTTACAACCAGACACTCAAACACATACTTGTACATACCTATACACAGATACATTCAGGCAATCACATTTTGATAGGAGGACAAAGAGGGGAATGAGAGAAAGAAATGCACATACGAGTATATATACATACTAAGGAAGGTAAACATATTAAAGCATTTAATGTATTTTAAATACATACACAGACTACTCCCCCTACACATGAGTATTTCAATAATTCACCAAATTGAAATGTTAAAGTTTAAAAACGAAATTATTTTCCGTGTAATGAAATTTGGAAATTTAATTATTGGTTTCGTGCTAAGAAATTAGGTGATGGTATTTTTTTGTATTGCACAGTGATGTCGATTCAATCAACTGCGTTATATAACTGGTATTTAAAAAAAAATATTCCAGAAGGATGAGGGGACGAGTGCATGCAGTGATGGTTGTGCTAAGCACAGTAGCCAATTGGCTCTCATTTGAGCTCAAGTATGACTATAATGAAGGAGTTGGATTCGCAAATAAATGCTTTCAAATTCCTTCCAACAAGAACAACAATTCAAATCCCGCCGGGGACAATAGCTGTTCGACATAGCTCTACAAGTCAGAGATGTTTGGATACTGTATGAGTATAGAACGGTTTTGTTGCTTTGCTTGCATTTCGAACAGTTTCATACCTACAGAGTTTATCTCGAACCAGGAGTGTCTTCTGAGTGGCGCTGCCAGGTCAGTAATTTCTGGAAGTTATCCAAAGAAGTCACAGAGGGGACAAACAAGGACAGACAAACGGATTAAGTCGATTATATCGACCCCAGTGCGTAACTGGTACTTTATTTATCGATGCCGAAATGATGAAGAGCAAAGTCGACCTTGGCGGAATTTGAACTCAGAACGTAACGGCAGACGAAATACCGCTAAGCATTTCGCCCGGCGTGCTAGCGTTTCTGCCAGCTCACCGCCTTATATGTGATATAACATAACATAGCCTAGTCTAATGTAATATATGACATAATCTACTTACCAAGCTCACTAATCCGCAGCAACCACATTTATCCCATTTCTGTAAAGTTTTCCGTCCAAATCGGAAATAGAAATGTTCAACTACCAATAGAATGCTGCCCAGTGCCATGCCGCAAGCCAATAAAATGAAAGCAGACGTAAAGTTGAGAATTCCCAGAGAGTTGCTAGATTCACCAGTTTGGTCCCGCTTCTTACAGGCTCCTGCTAACCAGAATTTCTGGAGACGTTCCATTTCACCTGAAAGACAAAAGTAGAAGAAAGAAACATATTAAACAACAACAACAACAATGCTGTTCTATATTTAAGAGATGAGGAATTATGCACATTATTTTTCGATGTTATATGCCCACGGGGTATATGGCGTAGTGGTTAAGAGCGCTGGCTACTAACCACAAGATTCCGAGTTCGATTCCAGGCAGTGACCTGAATTATAGTAATAATAATAATAACATCGAAAAATACTTTAGGAATGAAAACCCAGGTTCGAAATTTCCCCAAGACACCTGATGAAGGCTGGAGGGTATATCAGCTGAAACGTTGTGTTAACAACAAACAAGATGAGGACAAATATCCGTCGAATGTAAATAATATAAACAACAAGAATGGCTTCAAATTTTGGCACAAGGCCAGCAATTTCGGGAGAGGGGTAAGTCGATTACATCAACCCCAGTGTTCAACTAATTCTTAATTTTATTGACCTTTAAAGAATGAAAGGCAAAGTCGACCCCAGGACTTATTCATTGTAAGCCTAGTACTTATTCTATCGGTCTCTTTTTTGCCGAACCGCTAAGTTACGGGTACGTAAGCACACCAGCATCAGTTGTCAAGCGATGTTTTTTTTTGGGGGGGGGGGCAAACACAGACACACAAACATATATATATACACACACACACACACACACACACACACACATATATATATATATATATATATATATATATACACATACATACGACGTGCTTCTTTCAGTTTCCGTCAACCAAATCCACTCACAAGGCTTTGTAGTAGAAGCTATAGTAGAAGACACTTGCCCAAGGAGCCACGCAGTAGGACTGAACCCGGAACCATGTGGTTCG
>NC_042998.1:68150425-68171560 GCF_006345805.1 Octopus sinensis | reverse complement strand
AGAAGGAGAGGAAGGGAAGAAGAGAGAAAAAGAGAGAGAGATGGAGAGCAAAAGAAAGTCGGAGAGGGAGGGAAAGGGAGAGAGTGAGAGAGAGAAAAGGAGAGAGAGAGGGCGGCTGTATCGATTATATCGACCTCAGCAATTGATTACTACTTTATTGACATCCAAGGGATGAAAAATTTACTTGAACGGAACCAATACCACCAAGTATTTCTACAAAGCCCCAACGATTTTGCCAAACTGAGGCATTTCTTATATCTTGGCCTTAAAATATCTCTGTTAGAAGAAGGCGGCGAGTTGGCAGAATCCTTAGCACACAGGGCGAAATGCATAGCGGTATTACGTCTGCCGTTACGTTCTGAGTTCAAATTCCGCCGAGGTCGACTTTGCCTTCCATCCTGTCGGGGTCGACAAATTAAGTACCAGTTGCGTACTAGAATCGAACTAATCGGCTGCCTACCCACTTCCCCAACATTTCGGGCCTTGTGCCTAGAGTAGAAAAGAATATTTCTGATATAATGAGGGAGTTTTTGGTGAAGCATTACAAAGCCTAAAATTTTGGAGGAAGGGGATGTATCGATTACATCGACCCCAGTGGGCAGCTGATATTTACTGTTGCGACTCCGAAAAGAATGAAACGCAAAGTCGAGCTCAGCGGGATTTGAACGTACGACCGGAAGAAATGTCTCTAAGCATTACGTCCAGCCGCCACTTATTCTACTAGTCCGTCGCTTTCTTCCTTTAATAATCGCTGTTTTTTTAGAGTACATTATGGGTCTGTAGTAGTGTAGAGGTCATAATGAGAAAAATAGGTCCTAGAAATTATATCGTCTGTAGTAATGTCATGCACTGAATGGTGTGTACGTGGTGGTGGTGGTGGTGGTGGGGGAAGTCTATTATTGACATTTTGAAGGAGGATGGTGACGATGTGATTAAAGATAGCTTCTGACATTTATATTTCAGCGTGTTGAAGTGAGGGCATATTTATCTAGGCATCTAACTATGTGAAAGTAAAAAGAATAAGAGAACAGGAAGTGAGGAAGGCTCATAAAATTTAAAAAAAATGTTGTTGTTTCTTCGAAAGGTGAATGAAAATGTAAAAGCAAAATAACTTATTGCACAGACGCGTTTAATATTCTCCATAAAACAGTTTATAAAATAGTAATGGTTGTTAACAAAACGGAGATAGTAAATAATTTAAAGAAGCTGTAAGTGAAAGCAATTTTATCTTAACTTTAAGTATGTGGCCTTCTAAATTACATTCAGTTGACATCTTGACATTTATAGTCATACAGCTCGTATTTATATTACGTCATGTGTGCGGTGTGTGTGTGTGTGTGTGTGTGAGAGAGAGAGAGAGAGACAGAGAGAGAATATATATTTGTTGGGAAAAATCATGATAGTGTTAGAGAGACGGAAAGAATAATATAGATAAATATCCAGATATATAAATCCGTAATGTAGTAATAATGCATGTAGACTGAATAATGCTGTTATATTTATTGGACGTATTGTTTTAATTAATTAGTCATAGAAGGATGGAAAGTGATTAGGTTCCATAAAATGAGATCAATACGGTCGATGTGTCTGACATTCTATGTATTTGTACTGAATGGCAGTGTGTGTGTATGTGTGCGTGTGTGCGTTTGTGTGTGCGTAAAAGATTGATCAAGCGTTGTGTAAAAAGGAAGAAGAGAGGATGACAGACAGTATTATTCAGCGAGACTTTGTTGAGAGCAAGAGATGCTGCCTTCTTCTTCTTCTTCTTCTTCTTCTTCTTCTTCTTCTTCTTCCAATCAGGACTCACGCCATTAGCCACAAAGAATAATCTCTAATTCGAGCCTACTCTAAGCTACTAAGAATGCGTGTGGCAACTTGAAGATCCACCCACCACACGCGATAGACTGGCGGTTGCACGGGCGCAAAAGCTACGTTGTTATCCTCATTCTGTAAACGGTAGCTTTTAACGGATGGAGAGCTGAACCATCCTGGGGTACAGAGGATTCGCAATATAGACTAGGGTCTGAAAGTTTACTACATCATAGTGGGTTACACCACGGTTCCTCTGCTTTGTGGCAGAAATAGGAAGAAAGAGTGAAAAAAAGTTGTGGTAAAAGAGTACAGCGGGGTTCACCACCCTCCCACCGGAGCCTCGTGGATCTTAGGTGTTTTTGCTCAATAAACACTCACAATGCCCGGTCTGGGAATCGAAACCGCGTTCTTACAACCGCGAGTCCGCTGCCCTAACCACTGGAACATTGCGCCTCCACTCGAAGCTGTTGTGAAAGAAATATATACGCGAGATAAGCAAAAGAAGAAATAACGCCGTTTCTAGATATTGTTTAAAGATGGGGAACAGGCGTTGGTAAAATGGGGACGGTGTCTGAAGTAAAAAAACAAAAAACAAAAACAGTATTCAAATAATGGAAAAGCTAAACCACGAGTTGGAATCACTATTTTACTGATGTTAAGTGTTCTCTAAATTGAAGGTATTACTGTATTAAGCTATAGGGTGACACAAGCATTCATCTATGAGTGCGGTGCCTCATATAGCAGAAATAGTTGTAAGCTAATGAAGTCCATTTCATAATTAATTATTCCTTTGTTATTCTACTTTCTTATTACTGCTCTGTACTCGACTGACACTTCGTACTCCAGTATATTTATACTGAGTTCTAACACCAGCATATTCGTATTGTTACGCCAAAGCGAGATAATAATAATAATAATAATAATAATATATGAATAATAATAATATATGAATAATAATGATATATACATGCGTATATATGCGTACGTATGTGAATATATGTATGTATGTATGTATGTATGTATGTATGTATGTATGTATGTATGTATGTATGTGTATATATATATATATATTAACATTATAATTTAGGGTATCTAAGAGATACTGCCACGCTGGAAATAGCAGCCAAAACCTGACTCTAAAACCACATTAAATATTCATACAACACCATGAGGTAAGACAAAAAGACAAAATAAACTAGCAAAAAATTGCTGGATAATTCCCGATCCCAGATTTCTGGCTTTGCATAAGAAATGCTTTGCCTCTGCAGTGGAATATACGCAGAAAGTAACATAAATACACATATATATATACACACAACACTTGATAAGATCGATATTTAAATTCACGATCTTATCCTTATATATATATATATATATATACTTTATTTAGAAGTAGAAGAAATATAACAAAAGCCGTTACTCAAAGTTCCACGTTCCCGTTTGTCAGACAGTTGTGTTATAAAAAAAACTGTCCGACGAACGGGAACGTGAAACTCTGGGTAGCAGCATTTGTTATATTTCTGCTGCTTTTAATGAAAGCATATTTCTCTACCTCTGGTATTTGAGTACACTTATTTCCATCTTGTTTCACATTTATGTGCTTACTCCGCGGTAGTCACTATACATTCTTTATTTTCTCTCCTTGTTTCTTTCTGTGTTCCTTTCTGTGGAAGAGCGTAGGCTCGAAACGTTAAAAACTCTTCCACTTCACGTGCGTTATACAAATACATCTTTTTGTTGTCTACACCACCTGTCTTCGTCTTGTGTTTTTTTTGGTGAATTCTCCCTATTTTTAGCGATGCAGGTTCTCATGTAGTATCCTTATATATATATATATATATAATTATTATTAAGTTGCCTGTACGGCTTGTATTCGCTGTCACTAGCGATGGTATTTTAAATTGTACTATCGCTCTTTTATATATATATATATGTGCATATCGTTGTGTTGGTCTCTATTGTAACTGATAATCAGTGTGGTGTGTGTATGTTTATAGCGATTCGTCAAAAGGAACCGGGAGAATCATTACGAGGCTTTAAAAATTGACTAAGTACTGGGTTCGGTTTGTCTGATTCGTTTGACCCAAACATTGAAGACGATGCTGCAGCATGGCTGCAGGTCACTGACTGAAATAAAAGAATCAAGACTATGATAATGGTATGTTTGAGTTATGCTATTTTTAACAGCTCCACTATACAGTTACTGATTGTTAATTCCACTGGTTACTATTTTTAAGCCCGCACTACCTTAATCGCCATTATGCTTAATTCAATTGCCATTTGTTTATCATTTTACCACATTTAGAATTATGACTGCAGTCGATTGTTCTTCCCTTATCTCGATTTATGTGTTCCATCAGCAGTTGGGGAGTTCTTCAATTTGTCATGACTATGTTTAGTGATCCAGCTTTATTTATACATTGCAACCCATATAGGCTGACATCTCTAACAGAGAAGTTTATTGGGTTTACGCAAACACGGAAACAGAGAAATCACATTTACACAGCACCACATTCATTGCCAAGAATAAATTAATATAACCAAGTTATGCATTACAACAGACACCTCACTGCCTCACTAACACACTCTAGATAATAGTATGACGGCTTACTTTTTCTTCAAAGCATATATTCCTTCTGTGACGTCACGCTGGTTAAACTTACTCATATATCTATACATACTCGGGTAGTTCGTTTTCAAGTTAGTTTCAGTACTTCCGTTTGGTGTTGTAGCGAACCGGAATGGCGGCTTTAGAGCGTGTGGATTCATCAGCTGAACAAGAAATATATATAAAAAAGATGAAAATGTAAGCATAAACAACAACAACAACTATAATCATTTCTATTATTGGCACAAGGCCTGAAATTTTTGGGAAGGGGATTAGTCGATTATATCGAGCTCAGTGTTTCACTGGTACTTATTTAATCGACCTCGAAAGAATAAAAGGCAAAGTCGACCTCGGCGGAATTTGAACTCAGAACGTAGCGACGGGTGAAATACCACTAAGCGTTTCGTCCAGCATGCTAACGATTCTGCCATCTCGCCGCTTTTACAACAACAACAACAACAACAACTATAATGACACCAACAATAATCAGTAACAATAATAATCTTTTTTACTTTAGGCACAAGGCCTGAAATTTTTGGGGGTGGGTCTAGTCGATTACATCGGCCCCAGAGTTTCACTGGTACTTAATTTATCGGCCCGGAAAGGATGAAAAGCAAAGTCGACCTCGGTGGAACTTGAACTCAGAACGTAGCGACGGGCGGAATACCGCTAAGCATTTCGTCCAGCGTGTTAACATTTCGTATTTCTTTACTGCCCACAAAGAGCTACACACAGAGGGGATAAACAAGGACAGACAAACGGATTAAGTCGATTATATCGAACCCAGTGTGTAACTGGTACTTATTTAATCGACTGGGAAAGGATGAAAAGCAAAGTCGACCTCGGTGGAATTTGAACTCAGAACGTAGCGGCAGGCGAATTACCGCTAAGCATTTCGCCCAGCGTGCTAACGATTCTGCCAGCACACCGCCTTTATAATAATACTTTCTACTAAAGGCACAAGTCCTGAATTTTGGGGAAGGCTTTTGGTCGCTTAAATGGATTCCAGTAATCAACTGGTACTTATTTTATCAACCCCCGAAAGGATGAAAGCAAAGTCAATCTCAGCAGAATTTGAACTCAGAATGTAACGACGGGCGAAATGTCGCTAAGCATTTCGCCCAGCGTGCAGAACGTAGCTGCAGACAAAATACCGTGAAGCATTTCATCCAGCGTGCTAACGATACTGCCAGCTCGCCACCTTAATAATAATGATAGTAATACTATTATTAATGACTTCTTTTGTTTTCTTTTATTTTAATAAGCAATTAACTACAATAATAAGATTTAGCTAGTCATTTGATATCGATTTTAAGTCAATCAATAATAGTACAAATATATCAAGAACACACATATATATTCACTCTTCAATTTCCAGCATTTTCCTTCGCTTTCTTTTTTTTTTATGTTTTTACAGTGGTGATTAGTAATACTTCACATATTTTTGTGTTCTTTTCACTGATTTACAACTAATTTCGACCCAAATTTTTTCGGGAAATATTTATTTTCTATTGTTACATTCTTTCTTAATTTCATTATACCTTCCATTTTTGTCCATTTTTTTCTGGCGTAAAAAGCAAAGCAAATAACGTTTATATAAATAATTAATTCAAGATTGATATTTTCTTCCTGAAAATGAATTTATAGCTTAATGTATTTATTTTTTCCAACACATAAATGACATATAAACGTTATTTCTGTAGGAAGGAATGCGAAGGAAAATTGCTTTTTTTTTCAGCCTTTTATATTTTTTCTTATTTTTATATTTTTGTAATTTCGTAACTAATTTTTCTCCGTAATTGATTTCTAATTTCTGACCAATGGCTTGTGACGTGACGTATATCTTATGAAGTCAATTAAGGCCTATTTCACTCAGCAATGATCAATAGACATTCGTTGCAATTTTCTAGTGTAGTTGCTAAAAAAATTTGTTAAGCGACAAATCAGATATATTTGTGTCTTTATTTAAACATGGTGTATACCAGCCACCTAGTCACAGGATGGCCGAATGATTACGAAGTTGACATGCAATCATAAAGTCCCCAATTCGATATACATAAAGGCATATTTAATACGATCGAGCACACTTGGGCGTGAGAAGACCTTCCCTAGATGACATTTGAGAAATTACGTGAGTCTTTGAATGGCGTCATTGGATCGTAGGATGCATACGTTTCTGCGTTCTTTCTTGTCTCACCTACGATCACCAGATCTGTCATTTACCGGCCTATATCAACGAATTCAACCCAATGATGTCCGTCACAACCAAATGAGTTTTCAAAAATTGCTGGCGAGGAGAAGAGTTTTCTCTCGAAAATATTTTCGCAGTGGAAGCGTTGTCCACGCCCGAGTTTGTGAATTATGACTTTAGACGAATATGTTTCATTTAACACTGCTTCGTACAACTTTTAATTCTACCTTGACAAAGCTTTACCCGCATCAACAAACGTAGCGTTTGCTGTTCTAATATAAGAGCGAATTATTCTAATTGAGTTGTGACTGAGAAATTTGATGTTTGTCACTGACGATGCGAAAGAACATTGAAACACGTGCGTCTTACGATCCGATAACATCATTAACAACCATATATGTTTTCACACGTTTTCTAGGAGGAAAATTTCTCCCGAGTCTTTTCCCACAATAGTAGGAGATAGCTGCGAAGATATTTCAGTATAATACTACCTCATCAGTAAAGCTGAGAGGTGACCTTATTTGTGAAATTAGCGATTGGAGAATCGTTATGTTATGTACAACAATGTACAATGGTTGGTGTAAAAACTAGAATTACTGAGAGATAGATATTTCTTTGAGATACCATCCACATGAAGAAACAATAGCCAAGCTAGTGATAATATATTAGATTCAAAAAGAATAAAAAATCTAAATAAGATTAATTAAGCAATGAGGAACGTAGTTTGATTAAATCAAATAGTTCAATTAACTCTTCGATCAAAACCGAACTGGTAGTAATTTCCCAAAAATCTGAGTTTGAATTTTAGTTTTTCCTGGTTTTCTGAGGTAGTTTATTTCGCATTTACTTTGGTGCTGCATTTAAGAGACGAAATGTTTGAACATTATAACAACTATTATTTTATCGCCTAAAATATTTAAGCGTTTTGTATGACTAAAGAAGCTAATGAAATCCCTACCTTTCTTCCACCCTCTTTTGCTTATATTTCCAGCCACGCAACGATAATTGCAAGTGGTGCATAGAACGGAAACAGACACGATTTTGAAAGAAATATTCCGTGATACCTTTTCACACTTCATATTTCGTTACGTTATACTTGTTGTTATAAATACTCAACCGAGTGTATAAAGCATAACAAAAACAACAACTGTACTTACAGCCACAACAACCACACCGACAAGAATAGCTATAACAGCAACAGCAACAATAACGACGGTAAGAACAACAATAGCAATAACAACAACAAGAGTAGCAAAAGCAACAACAATGGTAACAGCAAAAAAAAATGAACAACTGCAAGAAAAACGACACCAGCAACAAATGCAACAAAAGCAGCAGCTGCAGTAGTAACAACAGCAACAACAACAACGCCAGCAGCAGAAGTAGCAGCAGTAAGAAAATTAGCAACGGACATGACAGTAATGATCCCGCACCACTAACAATAACAACATTTACGAGATAAACCACATCGTGAACAACAACAAAACCAACACTATGAAAACTATGGACGACAGCAAGAGCACCTACGAGATGAACACCATATATAGAAGAGCAGAAATAACTTTAAAATAATAGCAAAATCAACAGCATAAACAACAAAAATATTTTTAAAAAACAGATAAACAAGGTAGATAAAAAAATGTATAATGAACGAGATCAGTATCAAGATTGACCGCAATAACATAAACAACGAAACCACAAAAATGATATGAACTACAACAAAATCAACATAACCAACAATTTAAACATTGTAACTGTTATCACTGTGCCGTAGTTATCATTAACATCTACGACCGTCATCACTGTAAAAACCACTTTGTCTGCGAAGGCGCGTGACCAAGTGGTTAATGTATTCGGTTCACGTTCGCGAGGTCGTGAGTTCGATTCGGGACGGCACATGATATTTTTGAGCAAGACATTTTATTTCGCATTGCTGCAGTTCGCTCAGCTGGCAAAAATGAGTAGTACCTGTAATTCAAAGGGCCAGTCGTGTCACATTCTGTGACACGATGAATCTTCCTGAAAATTACGTGAAAGGGTACGCGTGTCTGTGGAGTGCTCAGCCACTTCTACCTTAATTTCAGGAACAGCTAGTTCCGTTGATCGGATCACTTGGAACCCTTGCCGTCGTAACCGACGGAGTACCAGTTAGCCCCTCTGTCTATATATCTCAACATGTTGACTAGAACCACGCACAGCCAGGGTGAGTATATCTCATATTTGACTACAAAGGCTGGATATCTTTATCACTCATAAGATATCGTTTATCTTTGACATATTTCAGTCATTTGACTGCGGCCATGCTGGAGCACCGCCTTTAGTCGAGAAAATCGATCCCAGGAATTATTCTTTGTAAGCCTAGTACTTATTCTATCGGTCTTTTTTGCAGAACCACTAAATTACGGGGACGCATAAGCACACCAATATCAGGTTGTCAAGTGATGTTGGGGTTGGGGGACAAACACACATACACACACACACAGACACACACACACTCATATATATACATACATATATACGACCGGCTTCTTTCAGTTTCCGTTTACCAAATCCACTCACAAGGCTTTGGTTGGCCGGCGGTTATAGTAGAAGACACTTGCCCAAGGTGCCATGCAGTGGTACTGAACCAGAAACATGTGGCTGGTAAGCAAGCTATTTACCACACAGCCACTCCTGCGCCTGTAAACTGACAACATATATTAGATTGCGCCCATGCTGGAGCATAATCTTGAAGAATTTTTAGTCGAATGAATCGACCCCAGTACTTATCTTTTTAAAGTATGGTTTCTTGTTCTATCGGTCTCTTTTGCCGAACCACTAAGTTACATGAATGTAAACAAGCCAACACTGGTTGTCACCACGAGTGGTGGTGGCGGGGACAAACACAGACACAAAAATACACACAGATCTGTATATACGACGGGTTTCTTTCAGTTTCTATGAATCAAATCCACTCATAAGGCTTTGGTCAGCTATAGTAGAAGACTTTTGCCAGAGTTGTCACGCAGTCGGACTGAAACCAGAACCATATGGTTAGGAAGAAAACTTCTTAGCACACAACCGGTTTACTGTTATAAGTGAAGGGCGTTAATGCTGGTAAATATGAGAAATATGTTGTCAGTTTACAGTCGTGAATCCAAACACGCCTTTGGTTAAATACAGATAACGAATAAGAAAAGTTGGTACTTCTGCAGCTGAGTTGAGTCTGAGTGAATAGTTTTGAGTTTAGTGGTTTTGCTATTTAATAACAGCAATAGAAATAAGAATAATGGCAGCGATAGTAACAACAATAACAACAACAGCAGCAATAACAGAGTAAATCAGGAATATTATAGTGTTTCCATGTTTCTAATTAGACTCTTTTGCAATGTTAGAATAAAAGGTGGTTCATTATTTAACCTCACAGTTCAATAATGTCTCGCCAGTTTTTAGAAAACTATTTAGCTCTTTCATCATTTATTTTCTTTTCAAGATTTTCAAATTTATTTTTAGTTTGTTTTTTTGATCTTGGGAATATTTCATTGAATCAAACGATTGGATACGGAGACTTATTGATTTTTTTTTTCTTGGAAACAAATGGAAACACATGCAGACACATGGAGACGTAATAACCAAGATTGCTTCGATTATCCAACCAGTTGGACATGACATGAATTACGGAATAATATTGTTCGCTCTCCATTTCTTTATATACTTTATCAAGTCAATGATTTATTAATTTTGAATGAGTTCTTTAATAAGGTAGAGTTAAAATATTTATCCACTTGTAATACCTTATCCAGTTGTCCATATTTCGTTTCATTCTGAAGCAAAAAACTTCTGAAACTAGTTAGTCAAAGCGTCGTCTGGTGGTTAGAGTCTTTGATTGTACGACCATGAAGCCGTGCGTTCGAATCATGGAATTAAGTCTGCATTTCGGGGAAAATGTTTTACTTTTACGTCGACCCGGTATGCTTAGCTGGAAATGAGCAACAACCTGTTGTTGGTATATTCTCTTTCTTTCTTTCTGCCCATCTGTAACAACCTCGATGTTCCACTACATCAAAGATGCATTTATACTTGCCACGATGCATTTATACTTGCTCACGATTGCACAGGCGAAAGCGTTGTTCATGCTATCAAGTGATACTCGCTTGCAAGTGACGGCTGTAATTTATTTTTTAGTCAAGTTATACCTAATACTGAAATTGTTCTAGAATATGATCATTTCATTTACAGAAATCAATATTACATTAAAAAATATAAGTTTCAAGCGAATACACTCTCAATTTCAGTTTAAGAACATGGGTAGTTTGTTAAAAGTATAGCATCTCAACCATAATTTGAATCTACAAGTTCAAAGTTAAGAATCCAAATATTTTATCTACACCCTTATTGTAGCTCATTAGCAGATACTTCTTTTAACGATTGATAACACATTTTAATAATTAAAGATGAATGAAGATAGGATGTTCTGAAATTTTTACTTTTAATCAAAAGTTTTATTTTATAGTTTATAAGCAACTTCATAGATGTAAACTTGCAATAATCTTGGATTGAAATTACGTACAATATTAAATTATTCCTTTAAAGCCGTCATTTTTTAAAGTTACACATTGATCTTAAACAGACGAAAGGAATATAATTTTTCTCTTGAATAATTTAAATATTGGTTACGTTTTGACTAACTAATCGAAAAAGCCTTGTATTTCAGAGGGGAAACGAGATATAAAAACTTCAAGGTTTCATTCATTAGTAGCTTCTAAGAAGAAAAGATGCGTAAACTAATCGAAGAATAAAAATCAGGCTGAAGTCTCGCTTCACCAGGAGAGAAACTTTTATAATGAAAAATTTCGATTTTTACGACGGAAAAATATTTTTTTCTCTTGAATAATTTCGCTAACAATATCTACTGAATATTGACGACGAATCATTCTGTTACGAATAGCAGCATTACTTATATGAAATAATAACAGTCATAATAGAATTAGTATTGAAGCTGTTAAGATTAGGTTAAGCTGATAAATTGTGGGTAGGAAAGAGATATGGTGTTTTTGGATTGATATTGGAGAGAGAGAGATAGGTGGGGAGAGAGAGAAAGAAGGAGAAAGGGAGATAGATAAATAAATGGAGAGAGAAGGAGAGAGAGAGAGAGAGAGAGAGAGAGAGTGAGAGAGAGAGTGAGAGAGTGAGTGGGATTTGTTTTCAACAGTTAAAAAACGTTCTTTATCTCTCCCTCAAAAAAATCCAGTCTTGAAATAGACCTTACTAACTTACCTATAAATTAATTGGGAAACTACATTATAATTTTTATAATGCAGAAAACCACTAGTTTTCGCAGAATAATTGCCTTTATTTGTGATTTTTAACTTTGATAGAAACAAAAAGATTTTTTGCAAAACATGAAGTTGCGAGGGAGAGACCCTCTAGTTTCCCCGAATAATTCCTTATCTTAATATTGATTTCAATCTTGGTACAAGGCCAGCAATTTTGAGGGAGGGTGCTCAAGCTACTTATCTTATTGACCCTGAAAGGTAACAGGCAGAGTCAACCTCAGCAGGATTTGAACACAGAGCGTAAAGACGGACGAAATACCGCTAAGAATTTTTCGCGGCATGCTAACGATCATGCCGACTCGCCGCCTTCAATTCCTTATCTTAATATTGAAAGTGAAAACGTACAAAATATGAATCCCGTACGTGTTTAACTAAGGAAATAGTAAAAATCCACTTCGCTTACGAATGACCATGGGATTGCACCTAGAAAGTTCCCTTCCGGGGCAATAGTCCGGATAAGGTTTTTTTGTGGAAACCATCAGTCACCCATGCATACAAGGCTTCCCTCTCCACGTCACCGATGTTATCCAAGGGAAAGGCCAAGGCAAAGGCCAATACAGCTTGGCATCAGTAACATCATAACTAATTTCTACAACTGAGTGAACTGGAGCAACGTGACCAAAAAATTAAAAAAAAGGCTCTTGCTCAAGAATACAACATACAGTTCAGTACAAGAATCGAACTCTTAACTTCACGATTGGAAACCAGACTCTCTAACCACTGAGCAATGAGCCTAAGAAAATAACGGTACGAGAATAAGTAAGCTGCATTTTATTTTAGAAGAGAAGTATTTCCAACGCTTTACTGTAATTAATTAACGGTCATAATGTCTTCATATGAAGAAATATAACGCTCCAGCACCAAAATACCGTTGGTTGTTGGTTTCTCTAGGCACTAAGTTCATGGTATCGAGATAGATAGACATATGTATGTATGTATGTATGTATGTATGTATGTATGTATGTATGTATGTATGTATGTATGTATGTATGTATGTATGTATGTATGTATGTATATATGTGTGTGTGTGTGTGTGTGTGTCGTTAGCAGCTGGAAGAGATGACTTCCTGGGGCTATAAACAGTAGCATAATCTCCTATGGGTCCGCCATATTTACGTGGCAAATATACTTCACGTTTCCGTGCTGCTACTGTTTACGTCTCGCTCAGAGATTTATTATTGCTATATATATACAACGAGAGAGAGAGAGAGAGAGAGAGAGAGAGAGAGAGAGAGAGAGAGAGAGAGAGAGATAGAGAGAGAGAGAGAGAGAGTGGCAAGAGTAAAAGAATGGTATAAAGGGAGTAATAAAAGGTACAAGATGAACGCATATACTTGACACACACACGCACATACGCACACCCGCGCCGATATAAGTGTTAGTTGGCTGGTTGGATGATTGGTATCCCCAGTCATACTTTAATATCATACAGCGAGAAGGGGAGGTGGAGAGCGAGAGAGAGTAAAAGAGAGATACAGATAAAGTTAATATAAGTGCAAGACGAGTGCACACACAAACACACACACACACACACACACACACACACACACACACACATATATATATATATATACATACAGAACCACTGAAATCTACAAGTTTCTTTTTTAAATTCTCTCAGTTTATTTTCTCTTATTCCTTTCTGCTGAAGAGCATACGCTCGAAACATAAAAAGGCTTTTTCATCTTTCCCGAGCGTCAAACTAATACACCTGTCTTCGTCTTTTGTTTTTCTATAAATTTCAACTACACACACACACACACACACACACACACACACACACACATATATAATTTCGCTTTGGCCTGGTGATACTAATAACTAATAAACATGTTTCAAAATAAGCATCAGTCGAGTACACATTCTACATAGGTTTATGCATTTTCATTGGTAATGCTTCTCTCTCTCTCTCTCTCTCTCTCTCTTTCACACACACACACACACACACACACACACACACACACACACTCTCTCTCTCTCCCTGCGTCTCCCTCTAGATGTAAACACATGCACACACACGCATACACACAGGCATGCTGTGAGAGAAAGTGAATCTCTAAGGCTAGGACCACGGGCCATACGTCCGCTACCCAATTCAGAATCGTAACATATAAATTCACTGCAACACATTTTTTTCCTCAACAATCCCTGCCCTATTTAACATTGTTCCAAAACAGATCAAAGAGGAAAACGATCCCATCACCTTTAAACGGAATCTGAACATATTTCTTCAAGGAATACCAGATAAGCTACCTATACCTGGATACAACTCACTCAACAAGAACTCGCTTCTGGAATGGACCATGATAACACAAAACTCGACTGAAAAAGGATTTAGATAATCCTATCAGGTGGTGCTATTAAGTTTAGACATGGCCTGGAGCAATCTTTGGACGAAACATACCTAAGTTTATCTAAGTTTGTATGTATGGCCTCTTTGCCAAAACTGCAGACGTAAACGCATGCGCTGACACGCATAAGCACGCGCACGCAGTGAATCTCTAAGGAGGAGGAGGAGGAAGAGGAAGGAGAGGAGGAAAAGGAAGAGGAAGAGAGGGAGTAAAGAACAAAATAGTTAAAGGAAGACTGTTAAAATATATTTTTATCTAATTTTGCTTTTATGTAATAAATGTTTATCTTCGAAAATTAACATCCGTTTGAACAATTTGTCCAAATAACACGAAATTTTGTAAAAAGCTTAATTATAATTGTCATATTTCCAGATATTACCCACTTTGGGAAGAGTATACAGTAATCCCTCGACTACCACGGGTATTACATTTCAATCCCACCCACCACGATAGGTGGAAATTCGCGAAGTAGAAATAGTACTGTACTGTATATTATTATTTTTTTAATTAATATATATTTATTTTATAAATGCAAAACAACACCACGGAGAAATCGACGTAAGCTTAAATAATAAACCGCGATAGGTGAACCGCGATAAGCGAACCACGATATGGTGAGAGATTACGGTACGCTAAAAAGTAACGTCGTATGAGGGGTGGAACACGTTTTCGTACGAATTTGAATAGGTACAGGCTTGCTGTGTGGTAAGAAGTTTGCTTTAGTCCCATTCCGTGGCACAGTGGGCAAATTTCTTCATCTATAGCTTCTTGTTGACCAAAGCATTGTGAGTGGATTTCGTAGACAGAAACTGGAAGGGGCCCATTGTGTGCGTTTGTGTGTGTGTCTTTGTGGCGGTATTTGTCCTCCACCACCGATTGACAACCGGTTTTGGTGTATTTATGTGTCCGTAAGCTAGCGGTTTGGCTAGAGAAATCGATAAAATGAGAACCAGGTTTCCAAAAAAAAAGTACTTGAGACGATTCGATCGACTAAAATTCTTGGTGGCGGAGCCCCAGGATGGCTGCAGCTTCATGTAAGTAACAAGTGAAAAAAAAGAAAACGATAAAACGATGGTAAATGAACAGAAGCTTGTAAGACTTCTCAGTAAAAGAAGACTAACTCCAAACTTACCCTCCAATCTTGAATGCCAGACAAATCGTAGAATTCCTCTTTTGTAATCATAAAGGCTGCTAGATTCGCTGTATAACTTGCAAGGAAGACTAACGCAAAAAGTGCCCATACGTTGCCGAGAAAACGACTGGAGACTCCTCGCGGATTGTCTGTGTTAACTGATGCACCAAAGAGCATGGCCCAAATCAGCCAAAACGATCGGAACAAAGAAAACTTGTGCTCTGTCAAAAGAAAATATGGAAGTTATTAATAGAGGATATAATACAATAAATGAAATAATAATTCTACATAAAACATATGAAGGCCGTAGTGGAGGGGTGGTGGTGGTTTTGGCGATGAGCAGTTAATTGCTTTAATGATAATGATGTTGATGATGTTGGTGATGCTGATGCTGCTGATGATAATGAAGATAGGATTCTGTAGCTCGTGGAAACTATATATAAACGCATATTATTGCATTAAACAATCATAAAAAATTACTTTTACGGTGTTTATTGTTAGTTTCATCAAGTCTAATCCAATGCGATCTAACACACACTCACACACACGCACACACACACACACACACACACATATATATATATGCATACACACACACATACACATGTGTGCGAATGTGTGTGTTTGTGTGTGTGTGTATGTATGTACATGTATGTACATATGCATATATGAAAGTATGTTGTGTATGTGTGTGTGTGAATATATATATATATATATATATATATATATATATATAATATATATACACTTAGATATGGTATAAGCATATATATAGGTTTATATATCTACGTATGTGTGTCTATGAATGAGTGTATATATACATATATATCGATATATCAATATATATATCAATATATATATCAATGTGTTGCACACAAACACACAAACACAAGTATAGACACACGCATATCTCTATGTATAATTATGTAGCACCATTTTTTTCTTTCATCATTGTAATGTTGCAAATAAGAGAGTAGTTGAGATGAATATCAGGTAGTGTTCGGTTTATATTAGTTGATATATTAAGATGAAAATAGCTGATAAGATTGCTATCGTGGCGATGTATTAGGCTAACACTGATAGCAGTCGTTGTTTAGTTTTAATTTATCAGCTAACGTAAATAAAGCGATCAGAGAGAGCTTTTAGGAAAAATTATATCAAGCTAATAATCTATATCTACAGCCTTTCTTTTACAACACACACATACGCACACGCATATATATACACAAACACACAGTCTCGCTATCTCTCTCTCACACACACAGAGACAAAGACTCACATACAATCACGAATATATCCGCATACAAATGTACGCATAATTACACACACATATAAATAGAGATAATCACATATGCACACGCCATCATACGATAAAACATGAACAGTCGTGTATCCACTTACAGGCACTCACATATTCGCATACATACACATTTCAATGCATGCTTGAATATAAGTAAATAATCTAGTTATATATATATATATATATATATATATATATATATATATATAGGTATACACGTGTGTGCATGTGTTGTGTCTGTGTGTGTATGTATACATGTATATATATATATATGAGTGTGTGCGTGTGTTTCTGTATACATATATCTATACAGACACATATATGCGCATATATATATATATATATATATGCATGTTTATCTGTCTATCTATCTATCTATCTATACGTACATGCATACATATATACATACATGTATATATATATATATATATATATATAATATATATATATATATATATATATATATATATATATATATATCACAATTTCTTTTCCTCAACAAGCTCTGCCCTATTTAACATTGTCCCAAAACTGATCAACAGGAAAAGGATCCCATCAAATTTAAGCGGAATCTGGACAAATTTCTTCAAGGAATACCAGAGTAGCCACCTATACTTGGATACACTCCCTACTCGAGTGGACCATGACACCACAAAACTTCAAAAAGGATTTAGATAATCCTATCAGGTGATGCTATTAAGTTAGACATGGCCTGGACCAATCTTTGGTCGAAACATATCTAAATTTATCTATGTTTATATATATATATATAATTATATATACTTCATTATGTATACTACTCTAGTTGTCCTCTTTTTCTGTCTAATTATTCATCTTAGCTATAACTTATGCTCTTGGGTATAGCGAGAATCTCACAACCTTATTTTATCCTCTAAAACATCATATTCAGGTTAAGGATCAGGCTTAGCATTTCAAGTGTTACTAGTTCAAGTCTTCGTAATAAAGGTGTCTAACTCTCAACGGTTCATTCCACGTAACAGTGTACAAGTAGCATGAGTATGTCCATCCTCATGATTAATAACATAAGCGCAAGGCCAGAGATTCGAACATGATCTATTTAGTCTGTTATAAACGAACGGCTAGTAATAAATATACTTGGTTCCATGAATCAAGCTCTTCCAAATGTATATATAGTATTATAATTATATATTTCCAATTAGTTATTTCATGCATTTGAAAACTTAGGATTATGATAGATGAGGGCTAACAACGAAATATATAAAAGCTTCTTTCATAATCATCTTTTGGTCGTTTTGTTAGCGAAAGCTTACAACATATAACATCATAGCAATGGTAGAAGGACAAAGTCGATAGGAGTGAAAAAGTCGATAGGAGACGATATGGCCATGAAGCTCAGTTCAAGAATTTAATATGGTTATAACAATAACATTACTAACAAAATAACTTTTGGTAGTCTCGCATACTCATTAAAATCCAGACAGATCTCTATGTAAACTAATACTTCACAGCTAATTACCTATTTTATTCTCACAAATTTAGTATCGATAGTCTGAAATAATCTTTAAAATTCGGAGAGACTGATTACTTTACATAACCTAACATCTCACTGCTAACTACTTATATCTTTCTAACAAAATTTGTCTCCATAGACTCGAATAATCTTTATAATTCAGGTAGGCAGATTATTGTATATAAACAAATATCTCACAGTTAGTTATATTTTGTTTTCTAAATATATATATATATATATTTTAAGCAAAGAAAGATTCGAAAATAAGAATACACAGAAAAGACGTAAGTAAAGATACGAATATATACGAAGATGCAAATTAGCTATTTGCATTGAAATATAAAAGTCTACTTCTACAACAGCTTCAGTCTTTGTAACCAGAAGAGTGTACAAAAATCGAAACCTCTAGGAGTTGAAACCATATATTTGCTAAATCCGTTTTTCTCTCATGCAGATTACCAGTTTATCTTTAAGGTATTTCGTAAATGTACATGTACGTACGTATGTATGTATGTATGTATGTATGTATGTATGTATGTATGTATGTACGTATGTATGTATGTATGTATGTATGTATGTATGTATGTAAGTTCGTATGTTTCTATCTGTCTATCTACCAGTTAATCTATTAATTTGTTTTCTGTCTGTCTGTCTATCTGTATGCCTTTCTATGTATGCATGTCTGTATGTATGTATGTGTGTGTGAGTGTGCATGTGTGTGTATGTATATATGTGTATATATATATGTAGGTGTATGTATATGTGTATGTATATGTAATGAGAAAAAGTGAGAAAGAGGGAAGAGATACACGCATATATATATTTGTACTATATATGAATTCATGGATATACGTACACACACAGACACACACATAAATGCACACACAAATATATACATGCATACACATAGGCACTAATATACATATATACACACAATTTAGTAGACATATTAACTTTCAACGAATTTGCTGGAAGGAAACAACAGATAGCAGCTAATTGCAGTTCATACATAAAATAATTATTTCGAGTCACTTAGGTATAAAACTAAATTCAGGCACACTCTTTAATTCCGAATGTGAAGCCTGCTAAATTAATATTAATGGTAAGCTTATTAATACTTACAAAAAGGAAATGAAATTTACTTTGTATTCTTTATGTGTTGATGAAACTATTTTCCTATGTTATTTTAGCTGTCAAATATTTCAAATAAAATTGTTGTTTATCTATCAGATTATTCTCAACTTAATAGTGATATCAATACATAAAGATTTTTAACTCGAAAGAATATGATGAAAGAATATTCTGAAATCAGGTTGAAATATTCCACCCACCATTTTTTTAATGCAGGTTACCATTTACTTCCGTCGAAAATGTTGCTATGGTATTACGTCAAAAGTGTTTATCTGACAGATTTCATCATCATCATCATCATCATCATCCTCATCATCATCATGATCATCATGATCATCATCATGATCATCATCATCATCATTATTGTTGTTCTCACTAAATGAGGGCGCATGGCTCAGTGGTTAGTGTGTTACATTACCGAACTGGCGATTGTGACATCGATTCTTAGACCGAGTAGTGTGTTGTGTTCTTGAGCAAAGCACTTCCTCTCACGTTGCTCTACGATTGCTTCGACTCTTGTCGTGTGTGTGTGTGTGGGGGGGGGGCTCACTATGCACCTGTTCAAGAAATGTCGATTTGGTGGAGAGAAGTGAGCTAATGTGCGGCACAAACATTTGATCACAATAAACGAATCACTTGTGCAGGTCGTCGGTAAAAACTGAACGGCCATACGTCGTCTTTGACGTGTGAATCCATCATTATTATAATCATCCTAACTTTTATTATATAAAATAAATCTCATCTACCACCACTATCACCACTGCTGCTACCAACACCATCATCATTACTATTTTAAAGAAATTACTGTTATTATTATAAAAGAAATCCTGATCATTATTATACAAGAAACTACTATTATCATTAAGGCTATTATCTTTCATCATCGAGATTATTATCATTATTATAATTACCAATGTTAATTATAGTGGTTATGTAGAAAAGATATTTCCGTTTTGGTTTACGCAATCATGCGCAGTGATTCTATTATTTGTCAAGTCACCCACACAACAGTAAGGTGGTGGTGTAATCTAATATTAGGTATTATCTTCGATTTTTCAATATTCTATGGCAATTATTACAGTGTCGTGTTTATTGAAAATACACATGAGGTTTAGAGTTGACTAAATTGAAAAAAAAAATCCTGCAATAATCTAATCAGTAGTTCGCACTCAGATGCTTCCAGTTTACAGTGTCCTTATAGAGATGGAAAACTTAGACTGATGTGCTGTTGGTAGATCCGTATACAGTTTTATACAGAGAATAGTTTGTATTTCTCTCGATAAAATATTTTATTATTTATTGTTCAACATCCTCTCTCTTTTGAGAAACTCTGAAGATATTTCAATGATAAGTACCAAATGAATCAAAAGTCCATTAACTGGGACTGCTACAAGACACAGTGATAATGTAAAGTATTAGTAGTAATCATTTGGTTGATATCACATATCAGTATTTATCTTGTTATGGACGCCAGACCTCAATGACATTGGTGGGCGAGTGGCTCCCAAGTTATTAAGTTTCTCATGTGATATGACGTGAGATAATAATATTAGCTTGTCCAGTAAAACTTTATAAGTATTGATTTTTGAGATTGGTATGAACGCAGTTTACTTGCCATAATCGGCAGTACAGTCACCTAAAAAATCAGTAGATGCGTGATACGAGATACGCGGTGGAGTTAGTTATATTCTAGTTCCTGTCTTGGACTGTAATCTTCAATCTTTCTAGTTCACTAAACACAAATATACACACACACATGCTTACATGCACAAATATTTTATATCATCTATCAATACACACACA
>NC_042998.1:68142925-68147925 GCF_006345805.1 Octopus sinensis | reverse complement strand
CCCTGTGTGGCTAATAAAGAAACATATCTATCTATCTATCTATATCTATCTATCTATCTATCTATCTATCTATCTATCTATCTATCTATCTATCTATCTGTCTGTCTGTCTGTCTGTCTGTCTGTTTGCCTGCCTGCCTGTCTGTCTATCTATCTGTCTATCTATCTCTCTATCTACCTATCTACCTATCTAACTATCTATCTATTTATCTATCTATCTACCTATCTGTCTAACTGTCTGTATGTATGTCAGTCTCATAATAAAGGTTCGCCTAGTTCAATTTAAACCTTGGACAAGCAACAAGTACTTAGAACTTCATATGTATTTCTGTTCGTGTATTGTAGTTTTATACCAAGTGTTACACAGAGTATATTTAGAAACGAGAACAAAACATGACTGATTATTTATAAGATATTTTATTAATTACATACAAGATATGTAATTAGATATTTTTATCTTAGAAACAATCTCTCATGTTTTGTTTTGTTTTATTCACACACTAACATACATGCATACACTCTTTCGAAAATGAAATATCATTCATGTTTTTGGTCTATCTCCTGAAACAAATCGATGGAATTTGCATAAGTCGCCAGTTTAAGATATGGTACTCGCTGTGAGTCTAAACCCAAAATACAAGAGTCGATTGAGCGAGAGTCTCACAACCCCATCCACCCACCAGGTCAACAGCATTAGGGTGCAGTGGCAACCTGATCTATCTTTTCGTGTCTGTGATGTGCCGTTTCTAGCGCACAGGACTGAACAGGGTGTATGAGGATCCCAGGTTATCCAGATTGCAAAACCCAGCTCTTGACTTGTGTAGCGTGACTCTCAGGAGTACAGACGCATACGATACGTGTTTGGCTGCAGAAACTGTCCGAATGATGTGAACTAAACAATAGGCCCCTGCCAAGGGTAGCATTTGAAGTTTGTTGCTAATTTTACTTCCTATTTTTTCTTCCACTCACAGAGAGGCCATACCTCTTTAGCTGGGGTTTAATAACCCAGAAGAAAGGACCATCAAAGGTACTATTAACCAAGAACTCGTGTCAGGCAGATTCGTCAGCCTTAAACTAGTGAATGTAGTTAGTATGCAGTACTCAATTTAATGGTGTACAAGGATATGCTACATGGCTTGCTGCGCCAAATAGCAAAAACATTTCGAAAATATGATTTGAGTAGGAAATGCATCAGTATTATTACGATGGTCACCATTTTCCCCTTGCCTCACATTTTTCTCCTCCTCTTTCTTCTTCTTCGTGTTCTTATCCTCACCGTTGTTTTTCAAACAGCATAAAGCTATCTTATGTATATCCTCCATAATAATAAAAACAACTAAACCAACAATAATTCTTTTCACGATAGGCACAAGGTCTGGAATTTTGGTGGGAGGTGTTTGTCGTTTACAGTGACCCCCCCCCCTACCCCGAGTGTTTGACTGCTACGTATTTTATCAACCGGAAAAAAGGGGTGAAAAGGCAACGATGAAAGACGATCTCGGCGGAATTTGAAACCGGGACGAGAAAGCCGGGAGAAAATGTTGCAAAGTATTCATTCAGCTTCTTAACGATTCTGCCATTTCGCTGCCTTAACAACAACATCATCATCATCAACGACAACAACAACAACAACAACAACAAAAACAACAACAACAACAACAACAACAAAAACAAAAACAACAGCAGCAACAAAACAGCGACAACGACGACGACAACAACTATAACAACAACAATAGCAGCAGCAGCAACTGCAATAGCAACAGCAGCAGCAGCAGCAACAGCAGCTGCAGCAACAGCAACAATGACAACAACAGTAACACAATTACTACACAAAGAACGATAATCAGATTAACGATAGCAATAATTCTATATGAAATATGTGAAAATGATAAAGATATCTATAGAAATCTTTACCATTTTCACATATTCTATTCTGTTCATGGTCTTGTTTTGTTTTCATTTTTCTTTTATCATTCATTACCAGCAAGAATTAGAACCAAAAATATGCCCCCAAGGACTGCTATACAACGTCTATATTTGCACGTCAAGAACAACCTATATTTGCCGTGTGTCTGAAAACATTGTGAAATAAAATGTGATATATTTCTTACAATGTCAAATGGTTCATTTATTTGGGGGCCAGCCAGCATATGTGGCAAAGCATTGCGACTGGATAGACATCGTCTGCCAATTGCTTTTCTCTGATTAATATATCACGTCGCCTTCTATAGAGCCAGCTTATTTAAACTGGCCTTTTTCTGGCAACTAGCACTTACTGTTTGTGAATTGTTTCATTTGGCAGTAATATTGGCATTGTGTTAATATCTAAGACTTCTCACCGACGTCGTCTGCTTGCTTTTCAATTTTACTCTTCGCTATCTTCACACGTGTTTGCATGTAAAGCACGATATAAATACAGAACACATACAGAGCGTTTCAGACAGACTTACTATCGGTTTTACTGAAGAGAAAAATGGAGAGTTAGAAGCAGAGCTACAGTCCTAAAAGCCTCGATTAATCCATTCAGACGTTTTGATGTTACGAGTTAAGTAAAAATATAACATATTAGATAGAAACTCATTATATTAAGTACGAAATGTTTCATTTTCCATCTCGGAGAGTACGTTGTGGAAAATGAAATTGGTCAAATGTGACTAGAAGACATATATTTTCTACGTCAATTTAGAGCATTTTAGCTATTTGTATAGAGTGAAAGAGAAAAGAGAAAGAGAGAGAGAGAGAGAGATGGAAAAAGAATGCTATGGACGAATGCATCTGATTTAATAGACATGTATAAGAAAATGGCAGAGAGTGCTGGAATTATCACTACTTGTTTGGTATAGACATTCTTTGCATTTGACAGGAAATTATATAAAAATGAAAGAAAAGAAATCGAAATGTGTTATGCGGTTTGTTAGTTTAGAAGCATTACCAAAGAAATGCTGTGAGCCGTTCTTTACATATTTACATTACTTCAACTGGCAGTAGTTTATTATGTCATCAAAATCCAAGCCAAAATATTATGGAGGAAAGTTATTCTTCATTTTTAGTTATAATAAAGTTACAAAGGCGAATTCTAAAACGCAAATATTTACAAGTATTTTATGACTCGATAAGAAATCTATCTATTTGTCTGTCTGTCTGTCTGTCTATCTATTTATCTATCTATCTATCTATCTATCTATCTATCTATCTATCTATCTATCTATCTATCTATCTATCTATCTATCTATCTATCTATCTATCTATCTACCTATCTAATTATCTATCTGTCTGTCTACGTGTCGTATGCCGCGTAACTTATAATGAACATATTTGCTACCCTGAGTAACATCAGGGAATATGGCAAATAAATAAATAAATAAATAATATAATAATAATAATAATAATAATAATAATAATAATAAATAATAATAATAATAATGATAATAATAATAATAATAATAATCAGGGGCAGTCACAACAGATCGCATCTATGGAATGCACAAAAACAGACATAAGTGGATGAAGGTAGGAGTTGAAAGCAGGGAGAAGAGTAGACAGGAGGAACAAGGGAATGGTGATGAGGCTATTGAGGATGAGAAACAGGAACGTTATACAGTGAACCCTGATACTGTGGTGGGTGGACATGCAGGGGAAATGAAACAACTAGATAATGAATCGCTGGAAATTCAAAGATGACTCACTGACTTGATGAATTCTCCAGAAGAAAAAAATCTCCATGAAAATGAGAAGGGTAGATAGGAGTATGATAAATACAGTAACACTAAAGATAAACACTATGATACCTTATATCCAGACGGAGGAAATAACACAAACAAGAAATCTTCTTCAGGCTATTGTGCTAATTGTTGAGGAGAAATTAGAACTTAAGAGAACAAAAAATGGTGGAGGAAAAGAATCATGGTGGAAATGACGCATTGAAAGGGGCATAATGCGATCAAGGTAAGATCTAGGAAAAAATGAGCAATAGTTACGAGGAAACTGGGAAAATAGGAAAAAGACCGATAGAGAAAAATTAGAGAAGAAATATAAATTATAGAATATAAATTAGAGAAATATAAATTATAGAATATAAATTAGAGAAATATAAATTATAGAATATGAATTAGAGAAATATAAATTATAGAATATAAATTAGAGAAATATAAATTATAGAATATAAGTTAGAGAAATATAAATTATAGAATATAAGTTAGAGAAATATAAATTATAGATATAAATTAGAGAAATATAAATTATAGAATATAAGTTAGAGAAATATAAATTATAGAATATAAGTTAGAGAAATATAAATTATAGAATATAAGTTAGAGAAATATAAATTATAGAATATAAATTAGAGAAATATAAATTAGAGAAGAAATATAAGAAATATATAATACGGAAGAACGGGTTTGAAGCAGTAATAGAGCAGTTAAAACAGAGGATCATGGCAAAAAGCCAGAACATAAGATGGTTTGCGAACAGAAATAAGCAGTTCGAGGAGAACAGATTGTTCAAAAATAACCCGAAGCAATTCTCCCGAACATTAGAAGGAGACAATAGGGAAAATGTTGCTCCTGATGCAAATCAAGGCAAGAAGTTCTGGAGCGGATTATGGGGAAACAATGTGGTGCATAAAAGGGATCCAATGTGGATAGGAACTATCAAGACAGAATTACAAGGAGGAAAGAAATAAAGGAATTTCGTCATAAGCACGAGTGATGTAAAAGAACAAGTGGGTAAAGTGCCTAACTGGAAAGCCCCCGGACCAGATGGGATTCATGGCTTCTGGCTGAAGAGATGTCACGCGGTGCATGAAAGACTAGCAGTCCAATTGAATGAGTATGTCCAGAAAAGGTACAGTCCCCACGTGGATGATGACTGGGAGGACAGCACTTGTAATGTGCGGCAAACGCATACACTTTCCTGGCACAGGAAGAAATATTACAAAGGGAACAAAAAGGATGTAGGAAGAGTTCTTAGTGTACCAAGGATCACCTGGTCATCGATAAAACA
>NC_042998.1:68115425-68137925 GCF_006345805.1 Octopus sinensis | reverse complement strand
AGGAGAGTTCGTGCAGTCCTGAAATCTGAACTAAATGCACGTAACAAGGTGTTAGCTATAAATTCCCTAGCAGTTCCAGTTGTTACTTATAGCTACAATGTGTTGAACTGGAATATGAGTGAAGTAAAGAATATAGATAGAAAAATACGCAAGCTGCTGAGTTGTAATAGGATGCACCACCCAAAGGCAGACGTAGACCGCCTTTACCTTCCCAGAGCCCAAGGAGGTCGAGGCCTGATCCAATTTGAACTAGCTTACAAAACAATCACAATTGGACTGGCCAAATATCTCGAAATATCGAATGACTGGATGCTAAAGCTCGTGGAAAATCACGAGAGACGAAAGAAGCTTCATTCTATCATCAAGGAAAGCAAAAGATTTGCTATTGATCTCGTGCAGGATACCCAAACTGCACAACCCGAGGGAAGTACGGCAACTATTGTTGCAAAGAAGGTGAAAATGATGGCAATGAAAAAAGCGCACGAGCAATTGGCTGATAGGTGGGAGGAGAAACCTCTGCACGGCAAATATGTGACCCGCAGCAAACAAGCTGATGTTGACCAGAAGCAAACCCATCAGTGGCTGCGGAGCTCAGGGCTAAAAGCAGAGAGCGAAGGTTTCATCCTGGCTGCTCAAGACCAAAGCCTATCAACCCGGAACTACCAGGCCAATGTGATGAAAAATGGAGCAGACCCAAAATGCCGATTCTGCAACGACATGATTGAAACAGTGGACCACCTAATCTCTGGATGTAAAGTCTTAGCACCAGTGGAGTATAAATTAAGACATGACAGAGTTGGCCAATATCTCCACTGGCTAATAAGTCGGCATTTCAATATCAAAACTGCCGACAAGTGGTATAATCACCACCCTGAGGCTGTAACTGAAGGAGAAAATGTAACCATTCTGTGGGACTTTCCAGTACATACAGACCGAACCATCAAGGCCAATAAACCAGATATTGTTGTGAAAGACCAAAACAATAAAGTTTGCTTATTGATCGACATGAGCATCCCCTGTGATCATAATATCTCAGCGAAAGAGTTGGACAAGCTCAGAAAATATAAAGACCTACTCATTGAAATTGAGAAAATGTGGCATCTCAAGGCGGTTACAATACCAGTGATCGTAGGAGCACTAGGAATGATCAAGAAGGGAACCGAAAATTATATGAGAATGATCCCTGGCTTACCATCCCTGCAAGAAGTGCAAAAGATTGTCTTAACTGGTACATCACACGTATTGAGAAGAGCATTGTCGATGTGAGAACTGTTGCTGCTCATGTATTTTAATTTAACTTTAAAAAAAAAAAAAAAAAATGAACGAACTACTGAGTTTGGTTTAATGGCCTACCAATATACACTATGAGTTTCTTTGCCCTAGGAGTCGGGAAGACACTCGGCAAGAAATGGAAGAAAATTTGAAAGAAGAAAAAATAAGTAATAATAATAATAATAATAATAATAATAATAATAATAATAATAATAATAATAATAATAATAATAATAAATTAGCAAAATGTGGAACCTGAAGGCTAAAGCAATACCTGTTGTCATAGGTGCCCTGGGAATGATAGCAAAAGGGGCTGATTGGTACCTAGCTGAGATACCAGGAAACCCCAAAATGGCAGAAATCTAAAAGATAGTGCTCATGGGAACTGCCTATATCCTACGTAAAATACTTTCTATGTAATCTCAAATTTTAAAACAAACATAATTTTCTTATGCTTTCTTAAAAATTTTCTAGAACAACACCATGTACAAAACCAAATATATGACACCCTATGAATTTCCAACTTTTTGTGTCTTGAGGTCTTTGGGTGAGACTTGGAGCCAAATTGTTCAAATGTAAAGCAAAAGTCAAACATAAAATAATAATAATAAATGCCCTGATGCAGTACCAGACAGTGGCTCTCATGACTTGTGATCTTAACTGATAGGAAGTGTTATGTACATTGTTTTGTCTTGGTATAAAAGATGGGCTGCAGCAAATATTCTGCCCAATACCACAGATTTGTTTGTCAGTTGTTTGACCATACCCAGTTGAGCATGTCCCTTAATGACTGAAGATATGTCCATCTCTGATCACGAGCAGAAGTAGTGGGGGAGCATTATAGCAATGTATTGAGAGGAATTCTTTGGGGTTTGGATAATTCACCTTTGGAAACATGAGTGTTTCGTTCAACATCCTTAAACAACTCTTATTCAGGGATCTTTTGAGCGGGATGGGTTGCTCGATCAGAAGAAAATTCTAACTGGGCTCCACCTGCAAGATCATGTGCTGTTTATCTTGATATGAGATCACCATGTTGCGCACATATGGTTGTGATGCATGTGCCTGGTGCACTCTTATCAGACGGTTAGTCATGATGGGTATATTGGGCTTCGTATATTTTACCCCAGTGTCACTTTGATGGCATGCACTGCTCTCTCACTCAATAATGATAATGATAATAATAATGATAATAATAATAATAACAACAACAACAACAACAACACAACAATAATAATAATAATAATAATAATAATAATAATAATAATAATAATAATAAAGAAATATATCGGATAATGTAGTACCGAGGAAACTAAAAGACAGGATTGTCATGGCTGTAACGTCTCTGAACATAGCTCTATTTGATTCCGAAGGCGCGTACCTTAAGAGTTAGAGTTTTTCGCTCACAACCAGAAGATGGTGGTTTCGAATCCCAGATCGGGCGTTGCATTGTGTTCTTGAGCAAAATATTTCATTTCACTTCTGCCCCAGTCCATTCAGCTGCAAATGGGTTCCAAAAATATCTGGGAAGTCAGCCCTACGACGGACCGGCGTCGCACCCCGGGGCGGTGGAATATAAGCTCACGCCTCTTAAATGTCTTGGAAACATAGTTAAGTTCCACATTTGAAGATAAAAAAGGGTGGCTTACATATTACATTATACAATAAAATCTGTTCACTTTCACGTATATTTTGACTCATATATAACAATTAAAGTTTGACTCACGCATTGCATTATACGATTTTTGACACGCATATTTAAGGTTCTGTTTACTGACATGTCATATTATAAGGTAAAAATATGTTGACTCAATATTACATAACAAAATAAACACTTTTGACTTACACCTTACATTTACGATTCCATTGGCGCACCTTAACATTATCAGGTAAACCAGTTGACTCACTCATTACAGGGTAATGTAAAACCAATTGATTAACTCATTAGCACGAAACGTTTTGTCTCTCTGGTGTCAAAGTTCAAATGTCTGCTGACCAGCGCTGTTAGGCGCCATGTAATATTTTGTTGGCCCAGGGGCAATATCTCGCGATTAGGGGCCTCAAGGATTGAGATAAAGTCCTGTCAGTGGATGAACAGGAAGTTCAGTTATACATTAGTCTACATCTAAATTACTTCCAACAGACCCAATTTAAAGTTAATTAGGAAAAAAAATCAATGAAAGTAAAGAGTTTGTCAAAAGGAGTAGAGCAGAGCAAACTCGATACTGCCAAGAGAACACGACCTCTAAAAGATTTGTTCATAGGATTACGACATGTAGTAATTAACTCGTTATGTAAATTTAGATAGTTTTCTAATAATTTTAAAACTTTTACCGATGACTGAAATACCTGAAGGATGAATGCTTGCCAGAACATATTTTCAAAATGACTAGTTGTAAAACGTCAGCGAACGAAATGTGTATCTCTGCAAATTCAAATGGTGCTCTTTCTTGTCAAGCATTGTTACTTTAAAGATATGAAAAATAAACAAATATAATAAATCTTATTAGATAAAATTTGATAGTCTGGTTCTAGTTTCTCTTGTGATAGGAAGCCATAAAGTATATAGAGGCTAAGTTGCAGTAATTCTTTGAAAGTAGATGAAATACAACAAAAAAATGTAGTGATTTCACACAAAAAGGTAGAATATTTGAACAAAGTAACAAAAAGATAAAACGAAATAAAACAGAAAGAATATAGTTAAGATATTATCTGTAGATTCTAATCTAATCAACAATATAATTTAATATAAAAATCAACAAAAATAATTTAATACCACATCTACAATTGAATAGTATCTAGCTTTTAAATAGATTTGACATTATAGAATAAATATTTTCGTTGTAAATATTTACAATAGATCTAGTTATTGTCGTTACAAGTTTTTCCTCAGTAAATTTACAGTTTATTGGATTTAGGACTATCGCTAAATAAATATAGCGAGTCGAAGTTGTCGTAACTCTTCGGCACTAACTTACAATAATGCTTTTATATCTAAACCGCTTTCATTTCTAATTTCGCCATATTTATAAAAGTTTTTCTTCTTCCTCATTCTCTTCTTCACTTCGTCGTACGATTTAATACGGTAATGGATGATATTAGAAAGGAGGATCAAGAACGCAAGAATGCAATCGCTCAACTGGCTAGAAATAGCTACTAAATATTCCTCAAATTACGCTTAAATAAATGTAACATTGAATAATATATTGCGGGATATGTTTTATATTATATTATACTAGCAGTATCGCCCGGCGTTGCTCGGGTTTGTAAGGGAAATAACTATAAAGCATTTTTAGAGAGTTATAGCCAAAAAATAGCAAAAAATGGAAAAAAAATTATGGTAAATTTTCGTTTGAGAGTTAAAAAGGTCGAGTTGTGTCCCCTAGACAGTCTGTGGTTTGTGTTTCTGATTCTCGACCCCATGTCGAATTTATCGATTTTTTTCAGAACTGGGGGAACTTTTCAAAATTTTCGCTGCGTTAGTTTTGAATTATGACATTGGGCTATGTGTGTGTCAAATTTCATCAGAATCGGTTGAAAGCCGTAGTCAGGGTGAGGGTACAAGCAAACAGACACACAGAAACACACACAGACAAACTGCCGTATATATATACGAGAAAGAAGCAACAATCCATTCTTGTTGCTTCTTTCTCGTTTATAATCACCCCACATTACTGTATGGTTAACACCATATAGTTTTCTGGTGCATCTAAGTTAAGTACCGCATTCAAGTAAATTCATTAGAATTGACTTGAATCTTAATTGCTTTTATTGTATATTCTCTTTTACTCTTTTACTTGTTTCAGTCATTTGACTGCGGCCATGCTGGAGCACCGCCTTTTTAGTCGAGCAAATCGACCCCGGGACTTATTCTTTGTAAGCCCAGTACTTATTCTATCGGTCTCTTTTGCCGAACCGCTAAGTGACGGGGACGTAAACACACCAGCATCGGTTGTCAAGCAATGCTACGGGGACAAACACACACACACACACATACACATATATACATATATATACATATATACGACAGGCTTCTTTCAGTTTCCGTCTACCAAATCCACTCACAAGGCATTGGTCGGCCCGGGGCTATAGCAGAATATTTGTGGTGCAAGATTTTTTTATGTGAAGTCGTGTGTTGAAACAGATATTGTTATATTTCGGGAATGGTCATATTGCCAGTTTAGCCAATAACCACACACGCACTATATATTTGGTGTTATTTGCTTCAGTGTTATTTATTTTTACATTAATCTTAATCTTATTTCGGCCAGAGTTCTTTCGTCACACTCCTGTGACCGCATCAGTGGTCCTTTGTTTTCTTCTTTCTTATTTGTGTTTCTCCTTACTAACCGTCAGCCATTTTGTATTTCTATTGTATGTCTTCATTTGCGCATGCTTATATCTCTATGTGCGTTTAATGTTTATTTAGTGTGTGTATTGGGGGGATGCCTGTAATATTTGTATCTTCTGTTTATATATGTTCATGTAATTTGTTTTGTTTTTGTTGCTTTTGTTTATTCTTATTTTGTTCATGTGTTTACATCCACTTATTATTATCATTACATATGCTTGTATGTATCACAACAATACTAGTAATAATAATAATAATAATAAATCGAATCGAAAAATATAAATAAAAAAATTATAAATTAAAAAAAATATATGTGCATATATATGTATATATATACGTATATGTACACACACACACACATATATATATATATATATATATATATGTGTGTGTGTGTGTGTAAAGCTTGACTGAATGCATGGAGACAAAGATGTGATCGAGTGGCGAATATAAAAAGTTTCGTCTTACCTCTGGGAAGAACGCCAGAGAAATGGACAACTGACCTCGGTTCTGCTTATTGTTGGGGCTACTGGCTGAGCACACAGGCATTGATGTAGCGGATATTTTAAAGTTAGTCTGTTCCGTAGACCTAACCATCGAGGATCAATCAGTTTTACAATAACAAAAATATTATGAACAGTTCGAAACTCTTGTACGAGGCTGTCCATTTCTCTGGCCTTCTTCCTAGAGGTAAGACGAACATTTTTTATATTCGCCTCCCGCACACATCTTTGTATCTATACATTCAGTGAAGCTTTACCGAGCGTCGAACGGTTATCGACTGCTATTTCCAGCAAATATTGGCACCTTGTTGTGCCACTATTTCCTATATATATATATGCCTCTCTCTCTCTCCTTCTCTCTCTCTCTCTCTCTCTCGTTTATATATAATATATATATATATATGTATGTATGTATATATATATATATATATATATATATATATATTATATATATATATTATATATATATAATATCAAAACAGACGAATGGGTGTTCAGATACTTGTATAACTGTTTCATTAGATTCTTTATTGTTACGTAAGCATAGTGTGTCAGGTATGTGGAATATACAGCATCCATACGATTATGTCATACATTATGCAGCTCTCACTCAAATAACCAAGCGAGTAGTGACGTTGACTAATCAACACATCATCAGCAAGTGAAATTTCTAATCAGATTTACCAGCATTAAAGAAATGTAGAGTGGGTGGGACTACAGTCGCTCAAACGCGAAGGTGGATAGCAGAAAGAGATTGTATATTGAAGAATAGTTAAAAGGATTTTCTATTCTAAAGATGACATTAAACTAAGCAACCTCGCTGATAAAGGCTAGTATGAGCAAAACAGGTTTGTATCGCAGCAGAAAATATGCGCCAAGCATGACTTTTGACCCTATCAAAGCATATTTGAAGACAGTTGCTGACGTTATTCTAAAAATCCATTTCTTGTGTGATATTCGTTAGGACATTAAATAGTGATTTAGTTAATAAATTCCGGCGTTATTTATTCATTTACTTAATTCATCTTCGTTAAAGTGTCCCGATTAGTCATCGAAGAACTAATAGAATATCAGCTTAAATTAATGGAGATTCCAGCAAATAATAACTTAAGAAAAAAACGCAAATAGCGAAGGTCTCTGTCAAGTTACAGTGGAGAGAGAGAGGGAAAAGAAGGAAAGGAAGAAAAAGGAAAAGAAAATTATACATAGAGATAGCGAAAGCCAGCAATCACAGCCTATAAATATTAAGTAGAAGCAGAATAGGACAAATCTAAGAGCGTCAGTTGTCAACACATTGACGAGAAGACTGCATTAACATAAACAGATAAATATGTGTACTAGACTAATGAAAGAAGTTTAGGCAATAATCAGAAATAACGAAGATATGAATGAATAAATATATAAACTTATGTTAGTTAAAGATCGAAAATATAAATTTTAAAATATTACAGTCATTGGTACTCGCCGTTAGAACCAAGGGTGGGAAAAAGTAGCTTAAATATGGTCAATTATATGTATTAACTGAAATTAAGACTACCTAAACATAATTCATGGATATTGTTAATAGTGACTAAAGTTTATGTGGGTGTGTAGGGTTATCGATACTATCTAGCACATGGAAAAGATTTTGTAGAACCTGTTTAAAGTACAAGTAAGTTCATCCGATTTAGTAATAACGTAACTCGTACATTTTAAGATTTCTAACAAATCCAAACAGCACCAATTCCGACCATATCTATCACTAACATAAGGCTTAGTGTGTCTAGCGAGGATCCACGTTAAATGAAAATCGATATTTTTGTCTTTTAACCCCTAGACATTAACGGAGAGTTATATTGCGTGTTATCTCTCCTTCTAAATGTATGAAGATGATTATGTATTCTTGATTTAAAAGTGGAAGTGAAAGTAGGAACATTAGTTTTGACAGTATATAATATACACCGTTTAGTACAAAACTGACCCCAATATCAGAAATAACAACAATAATAGCATCTCCTCCTTTACCACCGACAAATCCTTTAATTAATGGACATATTTAATCATTTAGTTTGAGGATGGTGAAGCAGATACGAGTAAAGTTTAAACTTTGCTTGATTCCAGCAACTACTTCCACGCTTCCCAAACCGATGTTTCTTCATAGATATTATTTTAGTATAATGTTTTCAGAAATGAGACATCTATTCATTTTTAATACGTTAACGTAGATTAGAACATATTAAGAATGATCCGATACGTTGTTTGGATTTACGCTGTTCTACATGCATTATGAATTATTTTCATCACTGATTATCATTCTATCAACACTATCATTTTAAAGATATTCTTTCGCCATAAAAATGGAAGCCTGTATCCATGACCTTTATTAGGGCAACTTACAAAGAAGAATAAGGAAGCTATTACGATGAATGTTTAGTTTAAATTGTTTAACTCTTTAGCCTTTAAATCGGCCATGTCCAGCCCCAAAATTCTACTGGTTTTATGTTCAAACTGGCTAGGTCCAACCTCTGACACCTACCCTACAATGTCATTCTAAAAATAACCACTCAGATCATCAGAATCTCAAATCTACAAAATAATGCATGATTTATTCAAAATAATGTAAACAAATAATTATTACATTTGCCAGAGTAATCTGAATGTTGAAGGGTTAAAGATGAATATTTAAATAAGAACAAGCGGTGAATGATGAATAAGTTTTGCGGAAAGCAGTTCTTAGTAAAATGTATGGAGTATTGATTATGGCGTTCAAGTCAGAAGTGAACCAGTAGAAGCCATCTCGTTTCTTGTCTCTGAGACTGGTTATTGCACTTTGGATATTGCAGATAGTTATATGTAAAGTTGTTCGGCTTTAAAATCTGATGCGATTTCACCATAACTAATTGGGTTGTGAAAAGCTGAGTTTGGCCAGGAAGCTTTCTTTCTTTCTTTCTTTCTTTCTTTCTTTCTTTCTCGCTCTCTCTCTCTTTCTAAACTATAAAAGCGGTAGAACTGGGTACTGTGAGCTGACACAACACTTGTAATTTCTCAGGATCCCCACTTCTTATAATGAATAATTGTACCGCTTTCTGTTTCCCTGTTACCGTTAAATGAACTGAGATATGAAAAGTACTACCGTATCGACAGTGATAGGATGACACATCACCCCAATTCAGGAGTATTAAGATGTGAGCATCTGTTTCTTCGGCCAGACCAACTATAATAATACCCGACAAAAACTAAAATTCATTAAGTATAATAAAAAAAAAAGAAAAAACTATATAGAAAATATAATTTGTGTTCTGCAGAAAAAAGACAGTGTTACCAGAAACACAGTCAGATAACTTTGTTCTCACTCGTATTCATGAATACATTATAACTGCTGAGGTTTCAGGGATGAAGAACAGGAAGGAAAGCATGTACCTGGTTAACGTTTAGCAGAAACAAACGTCACTGCGAATCATTTCAATTTGCATACTAGCGTAGGGGATATATTCAAACTTCGTAAACGGTTAGTAAATCTTTGGAGCTGAAAGTACTTATTCCGAAATAAAGTCCACATCGCTGGAAATAATTCTTTGCTAGAAAATGTATTACAATACAATAAAATAGATAAAAGAAATAAAACAACAACAGGAATACCCGTTTTCTTATCACATCTTGTCTTAATGTCGTTACTAAGCACTTATGCATCAAGTATTAATATAAAGCAAAATGTTCTGGATATATACGCTTGTTGTTAACACTTGTTAGCCCACCACTAAAAAATGTGCCGTTAACACAACATAAATGATCAATTTAAGTGCAAATGAGATTTTCTAGAGTGTTCGAGAAATTGTTATTATTTCGTAGTTGATTTGTCCCGTGATCGAGAGAAACGGCAGTATTTCTATAGCTGTCACATGGTGTAGAGAAGAGGCACTACGCATCTATTATGGTGATTAGTTGTTGTTAAAATATTCTTTAATGTTATGAACTGTACTGCTTCGACACTGAGGAGATTATTCTATGTAGCTTAGATTTAATACGACCGACAACAAACAGCGAAAGGGAAAAATGGAGAAGATGGCGTCGCCGTTTACCACATATACTGAAATACACATAAAAATAATCTCCGTGTGTAATTTCACAAATTCGTTTTGGTGCTATGATTGGTGAAACTCATAGTTTCATACTGTGAATGTATGTGAGAAAGGAAGTGGTGGGAGGAAGGGCGAGGTGTAGTAAAAGGTTGTCAATCGACTACTGCTGACCGCAGTGATTCTATTAACGCTGCACAACCATTCTTACATTATGGTTTCCATTCAATCAAAGAATTGCTTAATCTCACCATAAGCTTGACAAGGAATTTAATACAACTCGTCCTCCAGATATTGAAAATGATAATAGATTTCAGCAGAATAAAATCTGATTGTCCATGTTTATTCATTACACGTTGCTGATTTCATAGGTTCGAACGCACGTACAAGCACAGAGACACACGCGAACAGACATACGCACACAGTAGGGAAAACGGATACAAATATAGATATGCAAAAAGACGAACACATTTAGCACACGCACACACACACACGTGGTACTGACACGTAAGTGAGCGCGTGAGTGTTTTGTGTATGTATATATATATATATATATATATATATATATATATATATATATATATATATATAGGTATATATATATATATATATATATATATATATATATATATATATATATATATAGGTATATATATATGTATATATATATATATATATACGTATATATATATATATATATATATATATACGTATATATATGTGTTTGTGTGTGTGTATGTGTGTATCTAAGAATGTATCATTCATACATAGTTATACACACACACACATACACGTGGTACTGGCACATATGCATAAGCATGCGCGTGAGTGTTTTGTATATGAATATATATTTATATTTTTATGTATATACATTTATATATATATATATATATGTGTGTGTGTGTGTATGTGTATATCTAAGAATGTATCTTTCATAGTTACAGACACACACACACGTACTGCTGGCATGTATGTATAAAGTGTGCGCTGTGTGTTTTGCGTATGTATGTAGACGTATATATATATGCATATGTGTGTGTATGTGTGTATATGTGTATATCTAATAATGTATCACTCATACATATTTATACACACACACGCACACACATATATATGTATATATATATGCGTGTATATTTATATATACACATATATACATGTGTGTATGTATGTGTATATGTGCGTGTGTGAGTATGTGTGTTTGTGTGTGATACTCCCAAGAAACAGCAGCATCTGTTTCAACAGACAATTATGTATTAAAAAACTTGAAACACAAATAAAAAATAATTGGCATATGAATATATTCATATGTCTATTGTACTTGTACGTAGGTATGCACACGCACACATATTTATATACGTGCATACTCACACTTTCATGTATACATATGTATCATGCATGCATATATGCATGTCTGTTGCCCGAAACAGTAAGAACTTCTGGTAATTTGACAGAAGAAAGTAGGCCACGAATGACCCGTCTTTTTTTGTTTGTCCTTCTAATTGTTGTTTCTCCTTTCCGCCTTTGTATCATCTATCTGTCAGAATGTTTTATTGTCCTCTATTGCGCTTTTGTTCCATCTCTTTCTCTCTCTCTCTCTCCCTCTCTCTCTCTCTCTCTGTCTGTCTGTCTGTCTGTCTGTCTCTCTCTCTCTCTCTCTCTCTCTCTCTATATATATATATATATACAATATATACATATACGTGTGTGTGTGTCTGTGTGTACTACATCTATGTCGGAATCTATGTGCACATTAGTTCTTCTCTTCAAAGGTGTTTCCAAGTTCCAAAGCACCTAACAGTATACGTTTTATTCGATATATTTCTAAGACACATCAGAATATATACATACAGACATCGTGACACTCCGTTGGTTGCGACGAGGAGGGTTCCAGTTGATCCGATCAACGGAACAGCCTGCTCGTGAAATTAACGTGCAAGTGGCTGAGCACTCCACAAACACGTGTACCCTTAACGTAGTTCTCGGGGAAGATTCAGCGTGACACAGAATGTGACAAGTCTGGCATTTTGAAATACAGATGCAACAGAAACAGGAAGAATGAGTGGGAGAAAGTTGTGGTGAAAGAATACAGCAGAGTTCACCCCCCTCTTCCTGCCGGAGCCTCGTGGGGCTTTAGGTGTTTTCGCTCAATAAACACTCACAACGCCCGGTCTGGGAATCGAAACCGCGATCCTATGACCGCGAGTCCGCTGCCCTAACCAGTGGGCCATTGCACCTCCACCACATACAGGCAGAAAGAAACGAGTAGGAACACTGATCCAAGGGAAATGACTCAAATAAACCCATGGTGCAATTTAAGTTAAACCAATTATATACTTTTTTACGGAAATGTACTTGCATAGAAAGTGACCTGATCTGAGATCGTGTGTTGAAATAAAAGTAATTTCAGCGTGGAAGATGTTTATAAGCCATTTAAAAAACACATAAAAACCGTTAGATTTACTTCTAACATTAAAATTTAATTTGTGCCAAAATCTTTTCTTCGATTTGAAACCGCGACCTGTTCACTGACTAAATTTCGTGCTGATTCACGAAATTTTCAGTGCCACAGCTCAAAATTTTTTCAGTTAATAGGTCGCGGTTTCAAAGAGACGAAAACATTTTGACACAAATTAAATTTAACTGTTGAAGTGGATTTAACGATTTCTGCGTGTTTTTTCAAATGGCTTATGAACACCTTCCACACTGTGATTATTTACTGATACACTAAAACAATATTCATAGTGAAACACAATTTTCCACCTAATTCCTGAAAGACAACCAGAAAACTAACGAGATGTGTGAGCTAGTCACAAGAAAAAGCGGATATAATTTCAAAAGATTAAGAAATACAGTAGAACCTCGGTTTTCGAACAACTGTGATCACAAATGATCGTACTGTATGTCCTGTCTTTATTGTAATCTTTTAACAAAGTTGTAACTCGGTTTACAGACGCCTCTGATCACAAATACTGTATATATATATATATATATATATATATATATATATATATATATATATATGTGTGTGTGTGTGTGTGTGTGTGTGTATTTTCTCTCTCTAGTTTCAGTTCAGAGTTGCGGCCATCCTAATGCACCGCCGTTAGCACAATTTATTCGCGATCAGAGTTGTTCGAAAACCGAGGTACTACTGTAATTCAGAGAAACTGAAATATTTGCTTGCTGCGACGGCGGATTCAACGGATATGCTTCAGTATAAGTGTATCTCGTCAGTGGAACTCACAACACGTACGTTATTTGATTGTCTTAAGGAAAAAACATTCATTTGCAGCATGAAGCATGTAAAAGACATCCAAATAATTTGGGCCACTAAATTAGCACATTGAATACAAACAAAATTGGGTTTGCATACACGTTGCTGTCTCTGTCTACGTTAGCAATGATCTAAATTTCTATCAAAAATGTCAATTACTTTTCTTCGATTCATACCATTGGCTTATTTAAATTATTTCCTTTGCAATTTGCAAAGATATATATATATATATATATATATATGTAATACAAATTACTGCTGTTCAAGCTGACAAAGAGCAGATCTTCCATTAAGTATCAGAATAATTTGATTTTATAAAAATTCATGACATTAGTTTATTTGAATTATTTCCCTTAGCTCGAATTTTTTAATATGCAAATTACCTGTAACGCTTTTTACGTATGTAAAACTCTCAAGTTTATTGTTCAAGCCGAGACGTTTCACGTGTTGCGTGTGCTTTGTTGGCGACGACTAAGAAAGCTAAAGTATATTCATTACTGACAGTCTCCCCACTAACAAAGATCTTATTCTCGTTTGTGAAAATTTTAATATTTTATTCAATAGATATATTTGTTATTTTTTTTATCAACGAGTAATTCTTTATTTATTGAAAATTTTTTCCTCTATTTTTGTTTGTGAGCCGCTAACGAAATCACTAGGCTTTTGTTGTCTTTCTCCAACTAAGAGAATTCATTAAAATTTTTGTCTACGTAATTCACTACATCAATACAAATCTGATCGATACATACATATATATATTCATTCATACATTCATCTACGCGTTCATACATGCATTCATACATAAATATATTCATGTAGGAATAAAAGCAAAAACCTGCTTTCGTACATATATTCTTATACTCATTGATACATGTAGACTTATTTTCATATATTCATTTGCATTGAAATACACATACATAAATACATGTATGTATGTACCTACACGCTTCACTCGTACGTATATATATACATGCATATATTCATACATTCATACATATATTTATATATTCATTGATGCATATATAAATACAGAGATACAAGCATGCAAAAACGCATACATGCATATATACGCACATACATACATAAAACATACATACATACATACACACACACACGCCCACACATATATATGCTTACGTACGCACATACTTACAGTCGTACTTACATATACATACATATATATTCCTTCATACATACATACACACACATACACACACACACACACACACATATATATACGTACATACGTACATACATAAATTGCGGCATGTATAAATGCATGCACACATAAATTTCCCCATACTTACAGTCGTACATAAATACGTATATCCGTGTATACGTATATACATTCATTCGTACATACATATATTTACAACCGTACATACATATACATATATACATATTTATACACACATCTCACACAGACAAACAAACATGTGTATCACTGGTAGAAACCAGTTAATTAACTAGCAATAAATCACACTGAAAGAATATCAAAACATAAAACTCTTTGAAGATTGTTTCTCAAGCCTAGTATTATTGCAACGAAGGAAAGAAGTCATCGGAATTTTGAGGATAATGGTAAGGTAATCGAGTAGAATTGCATTTGACTATTGCTATGTTTTTTTTTCACTATTTTCCCTTTATTTATTTATTTTTTTGTTGCTCAACTAATAAAACTTGGCAAACCTGACCTCGTTTTTTATGACTATTTTACCATTCTATTAGTATAATCAATGAAATGAAATTTCCTGGAAATCAAAGAATTCTTATTTAGCGTTGTGTTCTTAGCACCTAACAAGAATCGGTATCGTAAGTTGGATGATCAAAGGCTCTCTGCCAGAACGGAATGTTCTTCTTTCTATTCCCCTTTCCCCCGCCGCACGTATTCTAACCGCACCCATTATTCAAATGGAAAGAAAGAACGAAAAAAAAAATCACAAAAACAAAGTTTTCTATTCACGTATTCATAAACCATTGATATTAAACTTTGTATTTTTCACCAGTTTGAAGAAATCATTAACTTTGATTTTTCTTCTGCAAAATAGCCAAAAAAAAAAAAAAATACACACACGAAAATTAACGTAAGTTTTAAACTGTCTTTGTCATCTTCCTCGACGTCGTCGTCGTCGTCCCAAAATCCACTACCCTGCCTCCTTCACTCACCCGCCACCGTCATCGTCGACGTCGCCTTCACATCGCCGTCATCATTTTACATTTCATTTATTTTTCACAATTTTCATATTCATGGTACTCCGTATGTTTAATAAGCGACAAACCCCAAACCCCACCCACCTCACCCCCACGCCATATCCCTGTCGGTGCTTCTTTAATTTGTTTATTTCCACCACATATTCTATTTTTTATTACTGTTTTCCGACAGGAAATAAAGATGCTATCCTCCCACCCCCAACACCTTCACCATCACCACCCTCACCGCCACTACCGCTTCCATTAACACAAGTCTTATCTACCACCACATCAACCCGTTCCCCTTCAACTCATTCCACCTCTTTATATTCCACATCATTATCATTATCATTATTCACAATACTGTTAGAATCTTCGTTAGACACGTCTGTTACTATTTATGAGTAGTTAAAACAGAAAACAAAAAAAAAAAGGATTTCCGTCGGTTTCTACGATGAGTGTTTAATTGTTTTCCTTTCATGCAAACTGTCAAATTTAGACCGGACACCCTGTATTTTAGGGTTATAAAACTTTGTTATTAATCATTGACTCAATGGATCTACATCTCGAAATATTTCGTCACCCCGTCCCTCCCCCATAATCTAGTGCGTCATTTAGACCAAAGTCTATCCTAAATAAGCCGTGACATTGCTTCCTAGACACGATCATCACGTTTAATCTTCAGAGAAATACGTTTTGGCTTACGGGATGTATGTCCACACAAAAATAAAAGGCGTTAGCGCAGGAGTGGCTGTGTGGTAAGTTGCTTCCTTACTGCGCATGCGTTGGTTAGTTGCTTCCACACTGAATGCTGTCAAGACGTGCTTCGTAGCCGTCTTGAAGTGAAGAACATTTGAATGCGCGACTGTAAGGTAGGCATCTGTTTTTTTGGTGGGATTTAGTGGGGTTTGTTGTTTGATATTGTTTTTCTTATTTCAAATACGAAATCCTCACTGGGTCCTGGATATTTATCTGCCTGCAGTCGCGCTAAATGACTCAGTTGTGAGAATTGTTGTTTGGGGGCATGTCTTGCTTTCGAAAAATTGTGAAATTTTGAAAAATTCTACCAAATTTGTGGAGGATTTTTTGTGTTCCTACTGCTGTGACCCTGGAGTACCTGTTTGGAGTACCTTTTTTGGGAATACTCTTTGGCCAGGATTACCGGGTGGCCGGAATTATGTTGCCATGACTTGAACTGTATTCTTTTTTTCTCTACTCTGTCTTTCTGTTCTTTTTTGTGTTTTTGAACTTTATTTTGACTTTTTGTTTTGAACTGTTATTGGACTTTTTTCTGCAAGCATGGCAAAGGTCAACACTGTGTTGGAGTGGGAGATCGTACCCCACAAGCAGTGGTTGAAAGACTTAAACGAGAGAACGGTGGTGTTGAGGACTTATTTTAAGTCACTCGACACCATCACGGTGTTCCCTCAAATTGAAATTGAAAAATAGTTGGGCCGGAGGGAGGAGACCATGTCATGAACTGAAGACCCAGATTGGCCTCCGCAGGTGACTACGGAGGTCATCTCGAACGTCGATATGTTCAGGGTGATGGATTCCTTTCCGAAGGACCAGTTTAGGGTCGCCTTCTGGGGCCCCGACCTGGAGCTGGAGCATTGCCTGCATACAGCCTGGTCGGGGAGGAAGGATAAAAAGGCTTTCAGTGCCTAAATGTTTATTGTTTGTAAGAGAATTGTGCCACCGACGGTAGAAGTGACTACCTCACCCCCTAATGGAGAAGAATTACTTGTCTTCTACAGGGGTGGGGAGGTGGAGAAGGTGGTGGAGAAGTACCGAGAGGGAATAGTTCTGGCCTGCACACGGGATCCCGAATGGCCTCTGCAGATAGCTGTGGAGGTCATAAAGGTGCCCGTAGTGCAAAGGCTGAAGGAACTCAGAGAGGAGTATCGGTTATGGCCGGGTGGAACCGGCATGACATACGCTTTATGCATGAGTGAGGAATGGGAAATGGCGGGCTACGGGGTCAGAAGCGATACTGAATTTGAAAAAGATGTTGAAGAAGAGGACTACGGGTAAGAGGTAGGAAAGCCTCGTCATTGTAAAACGATAAGAGGTTTGAAATCTCATTCTGTTTATTCTAAAACGATCATTGTTTTCGGGAGACGGCGGGCGCTGTTCGCTTCCCTCATTCATATTTTTATATTCATTTCATCCCATTAATGTAATTGTCCAGCCCGCAGTTACTCTATGCCATGCCCCTGTGGCAAATTGTATGAAATAAAGTAGCTTGCTTACTAACCACATGGTTCTCGGTTCAGTCCCACTGCGTGGAACCTTGGGAAAGTGTCTTCAACTATAGCCTCTAGCTGACCAAAGCCTTTTGAGTGGATTTGGTAGCCGGAAACTGAAAGAAGCCCGTCGTATATATATATATATATGTATGTGTGTGTGTGTGTGTGTGTGTGTGTGTGTGTGTGTATATATGTTTGTGTGTCTATGTTTGTCCCCCACCATCGCTCGACAACCGATACTGGTGTCTTTACGTCCTCGTAACTTAGCGGTTCGGCAAAAGAGAACCGATAGAATAAGTACTAGGCTTACAAAGAATAAAGTCCTGTGGTTGATTCGTTCGACTAAATGCGGTGCTCTAACATGGCTGCTGTCACATGACTGAAACGAATAGAAGTGAGTGTGATTTGAGTTAGATATAGTTGTGATCTCTGGCAGGGCGATGAACGATTCTTAATACTACGTTGAGGAGTCAGGTGAAGTTTCTTGATTGCGAGAGGCTCTCCGAATATCTGGTAAACAATGTGGAACCCTTCTCCAGGCTTTCTATTGTGTTGATAGTTAATCAAGTGGAACTGTAGAAATGCATAGCTTCAATGATTTTAAAAGGAATTCCCACTCCCATTCCCCCGCCTCTTCTTCTTCTTCTTCTTCTTCTTCTTCTTCTTCTTTCTTCTTCTTCTTCTTCTTCTTCTTCTTCTTCTTCTTCTTCTTTTCATATTTCTCTGTAATTTGCCTTCTCCTCCCGTCCCTCTACTTCATTTTCTCCTCCTCTTGTTTTTTCCCTTATCCCCTCCACATTGTCATATACACTTATATATTCTTTTACAGCAAAGCATTTGAGAGGGGCTTCAAAGTTTCAGCTTCCTGCTCTCGCCTTCCCCAAACTACACACTACACGCACATATGCACACACATTCACATACACACACACACATAAATATCTGACACTAAATGTTGTTTAAGACATCTGTGGTATTACAGCTCAATATTTAAGAGATGAAGAATTATGTACATTATTTACATTATTTACATTACTTACATTTGACGGATATTTGTCCTCATCTTGTTGTTAACACAACGTTTCGGCTGATGTACCCTCCAGCCTTAATCAGGTGTCTTGGGGAAATTTCGAACCTGGGTTCTCATTCCCAAGGTATTTTTTAATGTTATTATTATTATTATTATTATTATTATTATTATTATTATTATTATTATTATTATTATTATTATTATTATTATTATCATTGAGTGAGAGAGCAGTGATGCCATCAAAGTGACACTGGGATTACGAAACCCAGTATACCTATCCTGATTACCCGTCTGATAAGGGTACACCAGGCATATGCATCACAACCATATGTGCGCGACATGGTGATCTCATATCAAGATAAACAGTGCATAACCTTGCGGGTGGGGCCCAGTTAGAATTTTCGTCTGGTCGAGTAGCCCATTCCACTCAAAAGATCCCTGAATAAGGATTGTTTAAGGATGTTGAACGAACCACCCATGTTTCCAAAGGTGAATTATTCAAACCTCCCAGAATTCCTTTCAACACATAGCTATGATGCTCCCCCACTACTTCTGCTCGTGATCAGAGATGCATATATCGTCAGTCACTAAGGGACATGGTCAACTGGTTAAGGTCAAACAACCGACAAGCAAATCTGTGGTATTGAACAGAATATTTGCTGTAGCCCATCTTTTTTACCGAGACAAAGCAAGGTACATGATAATACTTCCAAACAGTTAAGATCGGAAGTCATGAGAGCCACCGCCTGGTACGGCATCAGGGCATAGCCACTGTCTGGTACTGCATCAGGGCATTTATTATTATTATATTATTATTATTATTATTATTATTATTATTATTATTATTATTATTATTATCATTCAGATCACTGCTGGAATCGAACTCAGAATCTTGGGGTTAGTAGCCAGCGCATTTAACCACTACACCATATGCTCGCGGATATATGGCGTAGTTGTATTCTTTCCATTTAGATCTATTCTTAATTTCCTTTTGACTCGTCTTTTTCACTGAACTCTATTTAGTTTTACTCGGTAGGTCTCAAAAAGGTGTCGCACGAATTACCTTTGCTGCCTCTTCCAACAGCAATGAGATTAATGCTGTTGGTGTTTCACTCTAGCTGTAAAAAGTCAGTAACTGCAGGAAAAACATAAGTAGGCAGGAAGTTCCAAAGGTCCAACGTTTTGAGGAATAACGGAGAAAAAAAGAAAACAAGAAAAAAACAACAACGTGAAGACGTAGTACATGCGAAGTATTAATGAGACGCTCAGAGAAGGAAACTAAGTGTGGTTGTTTTACATTTCGAGCATAGCTCTTCTTCGGAAACGGGAGATATAGGAAATCGAAAGGAAAAGGAAGAAGGAGGAAAAATGGCCAACAGTTCACGTGTAGTTACATTATATATATATATATATACAAGGCGATTCAAAAGTCGCCATACGTAGGAGCAATTCATCTTTTTATAAGAAACAGTTTATAAGGACAGTTTCTATTTTTATTCTATATGGTTGCCATTGTTTTGAATACACATTGCAATACGTTTACCCCACCCATTGTGAACTCGTAATAGAACATCTGGTGTTACGTGTCCAAATGAGTTGGTGATGCGTTCCTTCAAATGATTTATGTCTTTTATCTTTCTTCGATACACCATGCCTTTCAAATGTCCCCCAAAGATAAAAATCAAGAGGGGTCAGATCAGGGAATTTAGGGAATCTTATAAACTGTCTCTTATAAAAATATATATATCTTTCCTATGTATGGAGACTTTTGAATCACCCTGTATATATATATACCTATATATATATATATATATATATATCTACAACATCCACTGCAAAGGCTATGTTCAGCTTGAGGGAAACTTTAGCATGATGCCACTCAGTGAGACTGAACCCTGAACCATGTGGTTGAAAAGTAAACTTCTGAACACACAGCCTCGCCTCGCCTTTTGTATTTAAAAAATGGTGCCACAGTTATTTAAAAAGGCGATGAATGAACTTGTGGGCTTCTACAAACTAAGCTTGTGGACGTCGAAAATTTAGTGTGTTAATGCCCCAAGAAGCAAAACATTCATGATATATCAATGAGGATGGAAATATTCAACTGGTTGCATGTTTCAGGACAGTTTCCAGTTGTTCGATATTCTATCACTTTGATATCTGTAAAGGGAAATATTTTTCAGTCTTTACCAAATTGCATTCGAATAATCTATGTACAGGAAACAGTGTCCAGAATCTTCTCAGGTTTACCATAACGTTTATGGTGATCCACGGATATTAAGTGGATCATCTTGTCGTTAATTTTCGCGGGTTAGTTGCAGGGTCTGCTGTTTTATAATATATGAGACAGGGGAATCGAAGCATTAAGAAATACAAATGGGAATAATGAATCACCTTTTAATTTCAACCTTTACCAGCTTGTCTTGGTCACATGTCGCCTTGACCTGCGAAACTATCATCTTGAGAAAGGATGCTAAATTATTAATATTATTGTTGTTGTTGCTGTTGTTTTTGATATTGCACTTTTGTATCGTTTTTTTGTGTTGCGTCCGCGTACACGTCCCTACGTCTTGAATATTGCAACCAATAAAACATAGTATCATTATAATAACCTCCACCATCTCTTCCTTAATTAACTAATTGATTAATTACTGCTCACCGATAATTTTATTGATTATTATTAATTTTTTTTTCCTTTTACAAAATTTATATAAACACTTACTGTGTTGTGCCCTATTGTTTTGTATAAATGCCTTTGACATTTAGCCTTTATAGTTGATAAAAAATTGTCATTACTATTATTATTGGTAGTAGTAGTCGCAGCAGCATCAGTAGTAGCAGCAGCAGCAGTAGTAGTAGTAGTAGTATTAGTGGTAGTGGTAGTAGCAGTAGTAGTAGTAGTAGTAGTAGTTGTTGTTGTTGTTGTTGAAGTAGTAGTAGTAAGGCGGCGAGCTGGCAGAATCGTTAGTACGCCGGGCTAAATGCGTAGCCGTATTTCGTCTCTGTGTTTAACCCCTGTGGGTAATAAAGAAATAGATATTTCGTCTGCCGCTATGTTCTGAGTTCTAATTCCGCCGAGGTCGACTTTGCCTTTCATCCTTTCGGGGTCGATTAAATAGGTACCAGTTACGCACTGGGGTCGATATAATCGACTTAATCCGTTTGTCTGTCATTGTTTGTCCTCTCTGTGTTTAGCCCCTTGTGGGTATTAAAGAAATAGGTATTTCACCCGTTGCTTCGCGTTGAGTTCAAATTCCGCCGAGTTCGACCTTGCCTTTCATCCGTTCGAGGTCGATAAACTAAGTGCCAGTTCAATACTGGGGTCAATGTAATCGGCTGTCCCCATCCCCTAAATTTCGGGCCTTGCGTTTATAGTAGAAAGGATTATTATTATTATTATTATTATTATTATAGTTTCAAGTTTTGCCACAAGAAGAGCAAGTTCAACGGGAGGGAATAAGTCGATTACATCGATCTCATCAAGCATCATCATCGTCTTCAACCTCTGTCTCGTCCTTCTCTTCACTGACCCAATAGTATTGCAGCTTTGAATTTCTTTTCCAGTGCATGAGCAAA
>NC_042998.1:68087925-68110425 GCF_006345805.1 Octopus sinensis | reverse complement strand
TCAGCTGGCAAAAATGAGTAGTACTTATATTTCAAAAAAGAGCCAGTCTTGTCACAATCTGTTTTACGCTGAATCTCCATGAGAACTACGTTAAGGGTACACGTGTCTGTGGATTGCTCAGCCACTTGCACGTTAATTTCACGATCAAGCTGTTCCGTTGATCGTATCACCTGGAATCCTCGTCGTCGTAATTGACGGAGTGCTCCTTAATATATATATATATATATATATATATATGTATGTGTGCGTGCGTATGTGTGTGTGTGTATAAACACCTATGTGTGTGTTTATGTGTATAAATATACACAAGCATTTCAATGTGTGATTTTGAATTACTCTCTATAAAAATAATGTGTTGTATAACCAGCCGTTAACTACATACGGGCATTTATCGATGATTCAAAATTTACCTCAGTTACCTCGGATAGGGGTTTTTCCTTGATGCAGTCCAAATGGACTAAGCCATTCGAAAATGAAAATGGACGCTCCTGTCGCATGAACGCTGAATACGAGGATCAAACACCAAGCTGGGTAGTCATAGGGCTCTGAAAGTAAAAAAAGTACAAAAAGCTTTAGTGTATTTCAAACATATATACCTATATACGCACGCTCACACGCACACACAGTCACACATTTTCCCCATACAAATCAGTAGATATGAGAGGTAAATATACATTTATTTAACGGCGTGACTTTATGAGTTTATATATATATCATGTATATAATGTCATCGAACATATTTTCTGGACTTCCAATTACGTGGACACTCTACAAGACGGTTCTTTGTAATTGTTTACTATGTAGACTGTTAACTGAGTCCTTAAGAAGAGCTTTACGTGATTGTTGCACAATTCTCTGATCTTATGCTACCCTTATACATACATACATACATACATACATACATACATACATAATACATACATACATACACACACATATATATATATATATATATATATATATATATATATAAATGTTTGGGAGGGTCATACTCCCAATGACATACGCACTGATTGAGCCCCACTTATCTTTTTGTTATATTGTCAGGAGGAAACATTTATTGCTATAAAGGGTTCCTGATAATCTTGACTTTTCCTATGATTTAAAATTTTCCAGCTGAATTTGTGTTTCATCACTGTTTTGTTTACACTGTCCCTGTTTATTTTCACTTTCATGCTTTTGTTTATATTGGTGCTATATATGAACTTGTGCGTGTCTGCGTGCGTACGTGCATATAATATGCACATGTGTGCGGTTGTTGTTTGAATTTATCTCTGTGCATGATGGCTGTCATTAGTTGAGTTATGTTACGCTCATTCCTGTGTTGATGTTGTGGACGTGGGTGAAGTTGTTATTCTACTCATTCTCTCAGTTTTGTATGTGTGATCAAAATCTACTGCATGTATGTACAATGCCGCTGTAACCTTTCATAGTGTCGGATCATTCGAATCCGTGGAACGAATTTTTGATTTCCATATTGCTGATCCACTGTACTCGATCTGTAGTCTATCCACATACTATATTGACGGTGCATGCGTTTATGGAGAGTATGACCATCCTAAAGTGAAGTAACAGTTTCAACTCAAGGTTTCAGATTAAACTATTACAAAATTATTTCAAAAAAGCTATAAGCGCGTGCCGGTGTTGTTTAGACGTGTGTTTAAGAGAAGCCTCGCAGAAAACATTTTCCTCTGTAAATATATATATATGCATCATACCAATGTACATACATACATCACACACACAAATACAGATACACACACGCATATATATTTACCTCTCTGTATAAACACGCATATGTGTTTATATAAATACATCTTTCTGTACGCGTGTGTATATGTATGTATATGCGTATGTTCTCAACGTACATCTAGTCTCAAGTAAACCATCTCTTACCGCCTTACGGCGCTTAAGCTGATGACTTCGAACTTTTCACGTGGCCCATAAGAAACATCTACTCATGTATCTTGACTTATCTTCTTATGCAAGTGATTTTGTGAAGCACAGACACTAAATATTCTCAATTCTAAGATCCTCAAGTAGTTTACTCATAAGTACAGAGCAAAATTGTCGGTGAAAGCATAGCTTATAGGGCTCGAAGACAATCACTACAGCCACAAGGTAGACAACCCTTAGTCAGTACTGCAAACAACCAGTCAAAACACGAAGGGTTCTTTACTGAGCCAAGAACTACTGCTGTCGCCCGAAATGAATGCGAAACAGTTGGTGCCTTGTAATCAGAGCCTCTAACAGCTTTGCAGAATCTTGGTTTCCTAATCTTCCCAACCATGTTGGTTTTGGGAGAAGTACTAACAAGTTGAAAGCCATCATAATCACTGTCCATTTCGCATTTAACTATATACTGCACACACTATGTAAATCTACTCGAAACCTATTCCAGAATCACAACAATGAACACATACAAACCAAGGGCTAAAACATTTTCGGCTGCCTTGAACTTGTCAACGTTATTTTCGTTACTCTTGAGCGATGCAGTCTAGACCCTAGATCCTACCTTTATCTAACGCTCTCTCTGTCTGTCTCTGCCTGTCTGTCTGTCTTTGTCTCTCTCTCTGTCTCTCTCTGTCTCTCTCTCTCGCTCACTCTCTCTTTTCTCTGTAAGGAGGCATGTCAGTACTTGGAAACACGCTAGTACGATTCATACTCTGTTAAGCCAATCTCTCTGGCCCTAACAACCATCATTTCATCTCAGCTCCAAAACCTTGTAGTTATTTAAAAACGGTTGAATTTAAGCTGTTGAAACTCTCCATCTCTTTCATAAATCCACATACTCTGTGCCACTAATTTCCTATTGACTTATTCGTGACTTTATTTTGTACCTTTGCTCATCTTTTTTTTTTCCCCCACACATTATAATTATACTATATATTTTACTTGTAACCAGTTTCCCTTTATTCTGCACCAGCTATTTTTGTAATAATGCGCAATGTATTATATAACAGTCTTCACATTGTAGAAGACATCTTAAATATTGTATTTGTGGTAAATGCAATAATTCAATCTTAGTTTCAGATTTTTTTTAATGTTTCTTTCCTATCTAGTTTTACTAATCCAGTTTGCTTCCAGTTCACAATGTAACCGCTACTTAACTTATTAAAACGAATTCATACGCAGCTAGTGTATGGATACCTATTATCTTATAGTTAACATCCACTTTAGTTTTATATATTATTATAATACGTGTAAATTATATATTTCTAACGCCTACTTTCATTTGTACTATGTATTTGTTTTTAGCTATTATTATATCTAAGCATAATTATATCTAAATAGTTGTTTTATCTTTTAAATGACAAGTTTGCCTCTTATCTAATACATTAGTTCTTTTAATTAACATCTTCGTTTTTTTTTGTTTTTGCTTTTTAAGGTTGTCTCGGTACACTTTTCTGAACTTAAACTTCAGTGTATCTTTGTTCTTATTTATTAGTCGTGTAATTTTGATTCGCTCTTTCATTTGTGGCACATGTTCCAGTTCTTTATGCTCTGAGTTCGAATCCTGCAGAGGTCACCTTTATATGTTCCAGAATCTATAAAACAAAAGACCAACCGACTAATTATATCAATCTAATCAACTTGTCTATTCTCTGAAGAATTTCTAGCATCCGGATCTTTGTTGTCCTGGTTTCGAATTCTCACCAAGATCAGCGTTGCTTTTTATCATTTCATGGTCGTTAAAATATAGAGTACCATCAAATAATGGGGGTTGATGTTATGGACTCCCTCCCACCAACACAACAACTGATAGCCTTGTTTCAAAATTTGAAAGGATTATTATTATCATTATGGGCTCGAAGTAATGAATCAAGTCCACTTCCTTTCGAAGTTGCTGGCTTTGTGTCCAATTCAAAATTCTTCTCAGTACATGAGTCGTTCCAGTTAACACGATTTTTTGCACTTCATGTAGGGATGGTAAGCCTGGTATGATTTTCAAATAGGTTTCAGTACCTTTTTTATCATTCCTAGAGATCCTACAATTACTGTTACTGTAGTCGCATTGAGATGCCACATGTTTTCAATTTCTATTAGCAAGTCTTTATATTTACTGATCTTGTAAAATTCTTTTGCCGCTATATTGTGATCGCAAGGAATACTCATGTCAATTAATAAACACACCTTTTTTGTCTGATCTTTTATAATAATATCCGGTTTATTAGCTTTTATAGTTTTGTCGGTATGTACGGGGAATTTCCGGAGCATCGACACATTTTCTCCCTCAGTCACAGCTTGAGGATGGTGTTTATACCATTATGTCAGCGGTTTTGATTTTATAATGCCGACATATTGTCCAGTGTAAATACTGTCATGTCTTGCTTTATATTCTACAGGTGCTAAGACTCTACACCCTGAGATTAGGTGGTCTATTGTTTCAATCTCATCCTTACAGAATCGGCATTTTGGGTCAGCTCCATTTTTTATCACATTGGTTTGGTAGTTCCTGGCTAGTAAGCTTTGGTCTTGAGCAGCTAATATGCAACCTCCACTCTCTGCTTTTAGCCCTGAGCTTCGTAACCATTAATGCGTGTGTTTCTGGTCGATATCAGCTTGTTTGCTACGGGCCACATACTTGCCATGCAGAGGTTTCTGTTCCCATCAGCTAGCTAATTATTCATGTGCTTTTGTCTTTGCAATTAATTTTCTTTTCTTTGCAGTAGCAGATGGCGCATTATTCTTCAACCTGATCAATCTGGTAGGTATCTAAGAGGACAGTAGCGAATTCTTCTTCTTCTTCTTCTTCTTCTTCTTCTTCTTCTTCTTCTTCTTCTTCTTCTTCTTCTTCTTTCTTCTTCTTTCTTCTTTTCTTCTCTTCTTCTTTCTTTCTTTCTGCTTCTTCTTCTTCTCTTCTTCTTCTTCATCTTCTTTCTCTCTTCTTTCTCTTCTTCGTTCTTCTCTTCTTCTTCTTCATAATCATCATCATCATCATCATCATCATCATCATCATCATCATCATCAATCATCATCATCATCATTAATATTGAGTGAGAGAGCAGTGCATGCACTCAAAGTGACACTGGGGTAAAATATACGAAGCCCAGTATACCCATCATGACTAGCCGCCAGATAAGGGTAGACTAGGCACATGCATCACAACCATATGTGCGGGATATGGTGATCTCATATCAAGATAAACAGCACATGACCTTGCAGGTCCTTGAATAAGGGTTGTTTAACGATGTTGAACGAAACACCTATGTTTCCAGAGATAAATTGTTCAAACCCCCAAAATCCCTCTCAACACACGGCTATGATGCTCTCCCACTACTTCTGCTCGTGATCAGAGATGCACACATCGTCAGCCACTAAGGGACATGCTCAATTGGTTAAGGTAAAACAACTGACAAGCAAATCTGTGGTATTGAGCAGAATATCTGCTGTAGCCCAAGACAAAACAATGTACATGATAACACTTCCAAACAGTTAAGATCAGAAGCCACGAGAGCCACTGCCTGGTACTGCATTGGGGCATTATTATTATCATTATCATCATCATCATCATCATCATCATTATTATTATTATTATTATTATTATTATTATTATTATTATTATTATTATTATTATTAAGGTGGTGAGGTAGCAGAGAACGTTAGCACGCCGGGCAAAATGCTTAGCGGTATTTCGTCTGTCTTTACGTTCTGAGGTCAAATCCCGACGAGGTCGACTTTGCTTTATATCCTTTCGGGGTCCATAAATTAAGTACAAGTTGAGTACTGGGGTCGACCTAATCGACTGGCCCCCTCCTCCAAAATTTCGGGCCTTCTTCCTAGTATAGAAAAGATTATTATTACTGTTACTAGTATTATTATTATTATTATTATTATATTATTATTATTATTATTATTATTATTATTATTATTATTATTATTATTTTGTTACTATCATCATGGATTTTAGAGGAATTACATTAAGACAAACGTGTTTGAGAAGGGGAGGCGCAACCTACAGTTTTATCATCTTCCTATATTATAAACAGCTGCATTAATGTTGAAATACTTAAAGCAATCTTCCTGCAGAAGCAGTATGATGAATAGCTTTAACATAGAGAAGGAAACTTCATCTGCGCAACAGGTGAAGTTTTAACTACTTCGTACACAGCGATAAAAGTTGAAATAAAAGGGAGAATACTGTGTATGTTAGAGTGAGGTCAGTTAATACTATGTAGCAATAATATGGATGGTTATGATAGCAATGACGAAGGTGTCGATGTTTTATCTGTCTGTCTGTTTGTATATCTATCTATCTATCTATCTATCTATCTATCTATCTATCTATCTCTCTATCTATCTATCTAACTATCTATTTTTCTTTCTTTCTTACATACATACATACACACACACACATACACACACGTATATATATCTATATATATATATAGATATATATATATAATATATATATATATTATGTGAAATAGAAAGATGAATAATCTTGTAGCAGATTAATCAAAAGTTTAACCGATACCTTGGTAGCAAAAATCACAGCAGAAGACAGCACGGTTGGAGGTACAACCATATGGTGTTGCAACCGTGCGTTGGTGCGGATAATTGAAATTAAAATATTATTGGTGAATTGAAGAAATGGAGCTGAACGAAGATTGAACAGAAATCGTTTTATTTCATTCTACACGTGTTTCGAAAGGCACAATTTACCAAAATCCGATTGAATAATGAGACCATATTTTGTCTTTCTCTTCAGGAAGAAATAGGAAATCCGTTGGAAAAAACAAAAACAGAACAGAGGCGGAGCAAAACAAATCGAACTAGTTCGTAAATTGTGCCTTTCGAAACACGTGTAGAATGAAATAAAACGATTTCTGTTCAATCTTCGTTCAGCTCTATATAATATATATATAATATTATATAATATATATAATATATAATATATATATATATAACAATATAATAATATATATATGTACACAATATAAATAATATATATATATATATATATATATGTGTTGTGTGTGTGTGTGTGTAGTAAATCCCCACAAGAAGGACAAACACAAAAAACAACGCGAGGACGTGGTAGATGTAAAGTATTAGCAGACGCTCAGGGAAGGAAAGAAAGATGGTTTTAACGTTTCGAGCAGACGCTCCTCTTCGGAAACAGAGGAAAGTCCAGTAGAAGGGAAGACGGGGGAAGAAAATCACCAACGATTTCACATGTGGTTACATTTTGATATATATATATACATGCATACATACATACATACATACATATATACATACATATATATATATATAGTATATATATATATATATATATATATATATATATATTTCTATATGTGTTTCTTTTCGTTGTCCGAAAAAAAGTTCGTTTCTATGTTTTGTTTTTCTGCTTTCGTTTCTCATTGTGTTCAATGTTTTTTGATGTCCTGTACCCATATATGCATGTATATATACATATATATGTAGGTATGTGGATATATGTATATATATATATGCATATATTTATATATTATCTATATTATATATATATATATGGGTACAGGACGCTACCGACCGTCTTAAAAACATGAAATACGAAAACAAACGAGTTAAATATGCAAGCAACGAGAGGAAAATTGACAACAGGAAAAGTAAACACAGAAAATGACCCTTAATCAGTTGTCTATCTACCCCTCATTTCGAGCATTCAACTACCATTCTAGAGTTCAAAGACAGTTGCTCCCATAAATTACTAAATCTTTCTTATGACATAACGATTCGGTCAGCATCCATTTCCAAGTAAGTTTTATATATATATATATATATATATATATATATATATAATATATATATATATATATATATATACACATATATGGGACCCTGGAAGGTCTTATACCCAGGCAATCTAGACACCCCACACATTCATTTAACACTAAGTCAAAAACGAAAGCTAATATCAAGAGGCTTCGCCACCCCCATACCTTCTCCAAAAATATGGATACCACTCCTTTATCTAAAACCTTAGATAGCACTGCTCCCAGACCCCCTTAAAAAAGCGGCAGACGCTATATTCTCTGGTACGCCCCTCCATTCTAACTTAACGTCAAGAACTTAGCTAAATTTTTCTTTAAAATACTAGACTCTAACTTCCCTCGGCAACATAAATATCATTCTATCTTTAATCGATCCACCCAGAAACTATCTTATTCTACCTCATCCAACATCGAATCTGTTGTAGCAGCCTCTAATAAGCAAAAGCTTTCTCTTTACTATCAAAACTCACATAACTACAACTCTAATCATACGAACACTCAACACACACACACGGCTCCAGCACAGAGACCCTTACATTAGACCACAACCACAATCCAACCAATCCTACTAACACTACCCGGAACACCAACACAATCTCTACCACCCTTACAAATAGTACAATTAATAACAACAATATTATTAATAGCAATGATGGTGATAATAACGTTAATAATACGAATAATATAGAATCTTCTACCCGCTTCTCTAACTTCTCCTCCGACGATATTACCTCCTGCATTCCTGAACACTGTCCCCAAAATTCACCTAATTGTAATTGCCGTCCTGGAACCATCTGACCGTTACAACCCCATTGCAGAAGATATAATGTAGTTTGCAAATGCACTGTCCTTAATCTATTACACAATTCTACAGCCTTATACATAAGATAAACCAAAAATTTTAAGCAACGATATGCCGCTTACCTCCATTCTTTTAGAAACGATAACCAGTAATTCTACAACACTCGCCAACCACATAAATCATCTCAAAAATGCAAATATACCCTATACTCTATCATGGTCCATACTGGACTCAAGGCTTCCCTACGGAGGTCAACGCTCAACCTGCAAACCTTGCTCGAAGGAGGCAATTCACATATTAAAGTACAACTCTCCAGCATTGTTAAATAAACATAATGAGGCACTAAGCACATGCAACCACCGCTTTTTCACACATTCAAATTCTACCATAAATCTAAATGCCTAAACGACCATACAGTATATTTCCACGATACCACTTAGGTAATCCCAGTAACCTTATATATATATATATATATATATAACGGGAAGCTTTATGAAAATAGACAAAAGACGAAGGCAGGTGGAAAACAAACGAACAATTGTATTAGTATGGCGCTCAGGAAATATAAATAAAACAAGTCTTTAACGTTTCGAGCCTACGCTCTTCAACAGAAAGATACACAGAGAGAAAAAAAACACAGAAAGAAGGAGAGAAAAAAATGCGTGCAGTAGCTAACGAATCAAGATATATATTCTGCATTTTAACGCTTAATCCCTATCTAATTCCTCACTCATACTCGAATATCACAACCATCTAATTATATTCGTGTATATACGCGTGCGTGCATATGTGCGTGTATATGTATGTGCTTGTGTATGCGTGTATGTATGTGTGTATGTGTGAATGTATGCATGTATGCAAGGTATTCATACCTACGTGTACATGGGCGATAACACATACAGATACACGTATATATGGGTGTGCATGTGTACATGTGCATACAAGTATAAGTTGTATATGTAGATATTGATATGTATAAACATCTGTAAAATATATATATACATGTCTAATATATACATATGTATACATCTTCACATATATATTTTCTTCTACTACTAAGCAGTGACCTGTCCAAACACTTAATCTATATTCCTAAATGTTTCATTCCATACTACTACCCCTCTCTCTGTCCCATCACTTAGACTCTATCACTACATAACTGACACTCCTTTACGTTTTACATTTTTATACCTCTCTCTATCACCCCAATTCCTTCTATCTTTTTACACTCTCATACCTTTCTCTCTCTATCACGCTCTTCTCCCCATTTCTACTTTCAAATTATTTTGACTGACCAATAACTGGTACACTTTCCCTTATTATCTCTCTCCTTGTTTTTCTATTTTCTTTTTTCTTTATTCCTATCTTCCTCTTTTTTCTTCTTTTTTCTTCTTTCCTTTTTTCTCTTTTCTTCTCTTTTCGATATTCCTATCTTCCTGTTTTCGATTTGACCTTACAAATACATTCCCTACTTTTAGGTCACTTTAAATAAAACCCTTTACTCACAAGGTATTGGAATCTTATATGTATACAATTCTGCCTAAATAATGGATCTACATATGCAATATCCCTGCATATCTCACGTCTATTTCATTCCTCCACTTCACTCTCTATTTCGTATCTTATCTAAATTAACTATTGCTGAACCATTTTCTCACACCATCTCCGATGAAGGGGTAGAATAAATATCCTGGAAACAGCTGTAAAATCTTCTATTAATAACTGTTCTAAAATCTTCACAGCCTTGGTTTTTTTATCGCATTCTGAAAAGATATATATATATATCATATTTGCGCATAGACAATTGCACATATATATTATACTGATATGCGCAAGCATTATCTGTCTCCATATATTTGTGCACATAGACACACACACGCGCACACACATATACACGTGCTCTTGCGCATCCGCGCATATACGCGCATACATACGTGTATACAATCACACAAACATAAACCATTGAATTATGTTTATATGTATGTGAATGTGTGCGTGTGTATATATATGTGTGTGTGTATATATATATGCATATATATATATATATATATATATACATATATGTATATATATACATGTATGTATATATATATATATGTGTGTGTGTGTGCATATGAATATTCATATATATATATATATATATATGTATATACATACGCACATGCACACACATATTTATATATACCGACATACACAAATACATACGCGTTAATATATTTATTATATCAAACGTTGACAGTTTACTCCAAGTTTCGCCCGTGGCTGTTCATGACAATAAATTCTAATTGAGTCACTCTATTTTTATTTAGGATCTACAATGACATTTAAAGCACTACCCACATGCATCTTCTGTCCACGTAGAGAATTAGCCAAGGGTGAAACATAGAGTAGGTTGTCAGGCATCTGATACAATAATTATATCTCTCCACTGGATCCATTATATTGAGTTCTATGTCAGTTAATGATTGTACTGTGCAAAATATTTTATATAAAATTTGCAAATCTTACATTGGCGATACTTTTATATCCGTCTATCTATCTATCTATCTATCTATCTATCTATCTATCTATCTATCTATCTATCTATCTATCTATCTATCTATCTATCTATCTATCTATCTATCTATATATCTATCTATCTATCTATCTGTCTGCCTCTTTTTGTCTCTCTGCCTGTCTCTGTCTGTCTGTCTGCTATCTGTCTGTCTCTCTCTCTATATATATACATATATATATATATATTTATATTTATAAATCTATATACGCAATAATAGATACATACATACACACTTGTACTCATAATTATATGCACTACACCAGTTCACACTCACATACACACACGCATACACGCACACACATACATACATACATGCATACATACATATATATATATATATATATATATATATATATATATAGATAGATAGATAGATATAGATATATGCATATATGCTTACATAAACGCGTACTAGCAAAGCTAAACACGTACACAGTCGTTTCATTTATGTGTATAAAAGTATATCATCACATACATTTGCACACATAATTACACTCTTGCTTACACACATACACACATATACATATACACACACATACACATACACACATGCACATATAGGCACGCACACGCACATTCACACACATATACACAAACGCACATGCACACAAATATACACAAGCACACGCACATACACACACATATTCACCCGCACATACGCATACAAACGCAGATATACACACACAAGCTCACATGCGCATACACATACCCACGCACTTGCCTTTGCCGATATGCCTAAACACGTATAAGCTACATTTAACTATTTACACGCAACCAGACGTGTATACGCTAAAGTAAAAAGCATAGAAAAACGTCAAATAACACATAAAAATTTACATATAAAAATATTTTTAAAAATCTGAAACAATTTATTGAAAACTATAAATAATATAAAAAAATATAGACTTCATGAGAAGCAGGTGAAAAGAAAAAATCATTAGAAGCAAAAAACCGGAAGAAAAAATATGATGAAGAAATGTGGGGGAAATAAACTGGTGTAGTAAAAGGGAAAGGGAGAGGCAGTCGAGAGTAAGAAGAGAATGAGTATGTGGGAGAGAGGGGAGTTGAGTGTATTTCTTAATCTTGAGGGCACTGATAGTGAGCAACTGTGTGACGTGGGAAAGATACAGTGGGTGGAGAGAGAGAGAGAGAGAGAGAGAGAGAGAGAGAAGTGTTAATGTAGAGGAATTGAGAGGAGTTAGAGGGAGAGGTGAAGCGTAGTTAGAAGCAGAGGTAAGAGGAGTGTGAGAAGGCTGTGAGGTGGACGAGGTTGATTAGTCTATGTGTGTGTGTGTGTGTGTGGATGCATTGAGTATTTCAGAAGTTTCGAAAAATATTTGGTTGTATCATTGGGGAAGGTATTATAATTGTGATATGTTAGAAAGTATAAGATTGGACAGGTTAGGGGGAAGGAGGACAAGAAATGACAGAGGTTAAAGAAAAGCAGAAAACGAAAAAAAAACTGAAGCTGAAAAATAGCAGAAAAATGCTAATAAGATGGGAGGAAATTAAAGCAGGATAGCGACATCCATGGTACATGATGAGAGATCAGAAACGTGATTAAGGAACGTTATGTATGATAACATATATGAAATAAAAATAATTTGTATTACTTCAATATTACAAGCATGTAAATACATGCTTCCATACATACATATTTATATATATATGTATATATATATATATATATATATATATATATATATATATATATATATATATATATATATATATATATATATATATATACATATGTATATATATATATATATATATATACATATATATGTATATATATATATATGTATATATACATATATATATATATATTATATATATATATATATACATATATACATATATGTATATATGCATATACATCTAAACATTCATTATCTATCTATATACTTATGCGCATACATACATACACACACACGCACACATATATATATATGCATATATATGTATGTATAAATACTTTCTTTGACTTTCTATTACTTGTTTCAGTCATTTGACTGCGGCCATGCTGGAGTAACACCTTTTAGTCGAGCAAATCGACCCCAGGACTTGTTTTTTGTAAGCCTAGTACTTATTCTATCAGTTTCTTTTTGCCGAAACGCTAAGTTACGGGGACGTAAACACACCACCATTGATTGTAAAGTGATGTTGTGGGACAAACACACAAACGCAAACACACAGGCACACACATGCATATATATACGACGGGCTTCTTTTAGTTTCCGTCTACCGAACACACTCACAAGGCTTTGATCGACCTGACGCTATAGTAGAATACATTTGCCCAAGGTACCACGCAGTGGGACTGAACCCGGAAGCATGTGGTTAGTGAGCAAGCTACTAGCCCCGCCTGCGCACATATACTTATTATTATTATTATTATTATTATTATTATTATTATTATTATTATGTGAGAGAGCAGTACATGCCATCAAAATGACTCTGGGGTAAAATATACGAAGCCCAGTATACCCATCATGACTACACGTCTGATATGGGTACACTAGGCACATGCATCACAACCATATGTGCGTGACATGGTGATCTCATATCAAAATAAACATAAACAGCACATGACCTTGCAGGTGGGGATCACTTAGAATTTTCTTCTGGTCGAGTAACCCATCCCGCTCAAAAGGTCTCTGAATAAGGATTGTTTAATGATGTTGAACGAAACACCCATGTTTCCAGAGGTGAATTATTAAAACCCCAAAGAATCCCTCTCAACACATGGCTATGATGCTCCCCCAATACTTCTGCTCGTGATCAGAGATGCACATATCGCCAGCCTCTCTCAACTGGTTAAGGTCAAACAATTGGGTAGCCGTTTGAATTACAGGTACAGCTCTTTTTTGCTAGCTGAGTGAACTGGACCGACGCGACGGGAAAAATGTGTCTTGGTCAGGGACACAACGTACCTCTGGGAATGGAACACACGCCCTTTCTACCGTGAACCGAATATTCTAACCACTGAGCCACGTTCTGTTGCACTTTATGAGTCAAATATTTACAAAAAGTAGGCGCATATTCTTTTACTTGTTCCAGTCATCTGATTGCAGCCATGCTTGAGCACCACCTTAAAGGTTGGTGTTAGTCGAAGAAATCAACTCCAAGACTTATTCTTTGTAAGCCTAGTACTTATTCTATCGGTTTCTCTTGCCGAAACGCTAAATTACGGCGACATAAACACACAGGCATCAGTTGTCAAGCGATGGTAGAGGTACAAACACACATACACACATACATACACACGCACACACGCATGCACACACGCACACACACACACACACATATATATACACACACATACACACACACATTCATCAATATATAGAAGCTGCCACGCAGTGGGACTGAACCCTGAAATATGTGGTTGGGAAGCAAGCTTCTTACCACACAGCTATCTATCTATCTATCTATCTATCTATCTATCTATCTATCTATCTATCTATCTATCTATCTATCTGTCTGTCTGTCTGTCTGTCTGTCTGTCTGTCTGTCTGTCTGGCTGTCTGCCTGCCTGCCTGCCTGTCTGTCTGTCTTGTGTATATAAAGTGAAAACTAAAAAGGACAACGTAGGAGAGACAAGATTTAAAAATAGAAGACTAACGCTTTAATCGAAAGAAAAGGTCTCAAAGTTTTGCTCGTCATTCTTTCATCCGAAGAAAGAAGAGTTGACAGTAAGGGAACACGTCAAGAAAGACTAAGAAACGAAGTGGGAATGCTGTTCTATTAGGATATTCTTTTCTTCTTTTATTTGTTTTAGTCATTTGACTGCAGCATGCCGGAGCACAGCTTTTAGTCGAGAAAATCGATCTAGGACTTATTCGTTGTAAGCCTAGTAGTTATTCTATCGACCTCTCTCGCCGAACCACTAAGTTACGGGGACGTAAATACACCAGTGTCGGTTGTCAAGCGATGTTGGGCGGACAAATGCAGACAAACAAACATACACACACACACACACATATATATATACGAAGGGCTTCTTTCAGTTTCCGCCTGCCAAATCTACTCAGAAGGCTGGGGTCGACTCGAGGCTATAGTAGAAGACACTTGCCCAAGGTGCCACGCAGTGGGACTGAACCCGGAACTATGCTTTTGGTACGCAGGCTTCTTCCCACACAGCCACTCCTGTATGTATTTGTGAATGTGTGGGCATTCACTCACACCACAAAAAGTAAATATAACAATATTTTAAAAGTTTTAATGATTTTATATTGATGCGGGTATAGCAGATGAAGACTTAAGTATCATTGATTTCTTTTATGCTATCCAAATACATAAACCATTGTATTACTTCAAAAAGTATATTTTTAATGTTGTTAATATAACAAGCAATCTAGGGACGTTACGCACTCATACACAGGCACAAGCACAAACATAAACACATGCAGGTACATACACATACCTGTAAATACATACTTTCGTTGATGAAAGATGCTTGTCCGAAATGCTAGCCTTTTAATGTTGTTAATATAACACGCCATCTAGTGACGTTACGCACTCACACACACACGCAGGTACATACAAATACCTGTAAATATATCCACTCGTTGATGAAAGATGTTTGCGCGAAACGTCGGCTTTTTAATGTTGTTAATATAACACGCCATCTAGTGACGTTACGCACTCATACACACACACAATCACACATATACACGCACGCAGGTACATTCATATACCTGTAAATACATACTCTCGTTGATGAAAGTTGGTTGTCCGAAACATAAGCTTTTTAATGGTGTTAATATAACACGCAAACCATATACACACAAGCACACACATAACACGCATCCATATACACACAAGCACACACATACACACACGCAGGTACATATACACAATGGTGGACTGGCCAGCTTGCCAACTTGCTCGATGGCAAGTGGGCCACTGCGGCATTGGAATCCATATATGGGGCCCATGTTAGTATGTAAGGGCCCCATTCCCTCAAGTTTGAGAATTTTTTATTCACTCCCGGAAGACTGCATTATTTCAGCATGTCCATATTTATAGACAGTCGAAAAGAATACTTTTAACAAAAAAAAATTAAATTAAATGATAGCATTGTTGGTACGGGTGGGCCCCATTGTGGTTGCCGATGGCCCCCCTTGTAGTTGCGGGGGCTCCCTAAGTTTCCTGGCAACCAATATTTTTAGACCAAGTCCGCCACTGCATACACATACTTATAAATACATACTCGTGTTGATGAAAGATTATTATCCGAAACGTAAGCTTACTTCATAGAACTCTTGTATTGACTCGTATGTATTAATGTCTTCAAACGCAATCACCAGTATATACACACACTGCCTATTTCACCGTTTCATCATATTAGTAAATTCGATATTTCTGATAGTGACCTATATATATATATATATATCACATACTATTCTCTTCTGAAAACAATCTCGCGTAGAATCTTATATAATTATACGGAGAATCAAATCATGTTATAAAAACTACATATCACCCAAAATTGTTTAAAACCTTGCAATGTCTATAAAGAGATTCTAGTGATTCGGAGAAGCAGCATTTACTTATATCGCTTTCTACGTGCTTCGCTGCACGTTTCTTACTTCTTGTTCCGGTATTTCACGTTGTCTTGCTGTTTGAAATTTCCTGTCTTTGTCACACCTGTTAAGAAAGTCCATAACAACAACGCTTGGTGGATGTGTTTCTTTAATTACTTTGTAATGTTTATTTTAATATATTTCTTTCTTTTTACCTTTTCTAATGCTCTGGACAGTTTATATACCACATTCTTCCGTTGTTGATTTTTGTGTCCGGCTTGTCTGATTTTTCTCTCTCTCACTCTGTCTCTGTCTCTGTCTCTGTCTCTGTCTCTGTCTCTGTTCTTTTTCCTGTCTCTTAGCATCTCTCTCTCTCTTTCTCTCTACATCCTCATTCTCTCATCAGACTGTACGTGTTCGACATTTGAATTTGATAAACGGAATTGTAAAATGGATCTGGTTTATGTACTACTAGCTCTACTACTACTACTACTACTACTACTACTGCTGCTGCTGCTGCTTCTGCTGCTGCTACTACTACTACTACTACTACTACTACTATCTCTACCACTGTCATCACTATTACTAACATGACCTTCACTACTACTACTAATACTACTACTACTAACTACTACTACTACTACTACTGCTGCTGCTGCTTCTGCTGCTGCTGCTACTACTACTACTACTAGCACCACCACCACATTACTACTACTACTTCTACTACTACTACTACTGCTGCTGCTGCTACTACTACTACTACTACTAGCACCACCACCACCACACTACTACTACTCTACTACTACTACTACTACTACTACTACTACTACTACTACTACTACTACTACTACTACAACAACACAAGCAGACACTGATATTCAAAAAGTCATACAGGGAAGTTACATAGGTTTGGTTTTCATATTCAACATAATATTAATGACACAATATTAAGAGATTAAACCAGAAACATATTTTTCATTCCTTCTATCGACAAGCAATATTTAAACAGTAAACTATTCCGTTGCCTTAATTTTACATATAATTTACTTAATTTATAATTATCGTTATATTTCGGGATGATATTTTTTTCCTGTCTGGCAAATAAACACATGCACTGTACACTCGCTCATCACCCGATTATTATTGTTCTTATTTTATGTAATGTCCATTGTCTGGAAATCTTTCGCCACACATCTGTGATCTTTTCATCGACCTTTTTTGCATCCACCCGTATCCTCCTGCCCCGCCTAGTTCTATCTGTCCTTCAATGATGTGATTTATAATTAGTAATTATTTTATTGCTTGTAAAGTGGCGAGCAGGCAGAATCGTTAACGCGGGGGACAAAGAGTGCTTCACCATATTTTTTCCTGTTCTTTTTATGTTGTAAGTTCAGAAACCATCGAAGCCGAATTTGCTTTCCAACGTTTTGGGATCGATAAATTAAGCACCAGTTAAGTTCTCTGAGGTCAATGTAATGGACTTAACTCTCTCACCAGAATTACAGGCCTTGTAAACAAAAACGATGTATCAAATTTAGATTGATTTGTGATTCCATAATTGTAATTTCACAGTGCTTTGATTGTATATTTATGGCTTCATCAAGGGACAAAGAAGATTACTCATAGCTTTTCATTCTTTTCTACTCTAGGCACAAGGCCCTGAAAATTTGGGGAAGGGGGCCAGTCGATTAGACTGACCTCAGTACGGAACTGGTACTTAATTTATCGACTCCGAAAGCATGAAACGCAAAGTCGATCTCGGCAGAATTTAAACTCAGAACGTAAAGACAGACGAAATACCCCGAAGCATTTCGCCAGGCGAGCTAACCTTTCTGCTAGCTCGCAGCGTAAAAATATTCTTTTCTACTTCAAGCACAAAGCACGAAATTTTTGGAGAGGCGGAAGCCAGTCGATTAAATCGACCGCAGAACGCAACTGGTACTTATTTAATCGACCACGAAAGGATGAAAGGCAAAGTCTAACTCGGCGGAATTTGAACTCGGAACGGTGTACTAACCGTTTCTGCCAGCTCGCCGCCTTCTTATAGATTTTTATTAAGAAAACACAAACTCTTGATGGGAAGACAGAACGAAACCAAAATTCATGGATTATCTTCAGAGAAAGCTTGTCTGAATACTTGTAAGAGACGAGAGTAAAGAGCCAATTCGGCTACAAATGACTATGGGACTGCACCTAATTAGTATACCATTCGCAATATGCAACACTTATAGTTTTTTCAAGTTGCTTACTTATGTTCCTTTTGCAATATTGTTATATACGACAAATACACACGAGCGTATATATATATATGTGTGTGTGTGTGTGTGTGTGTATGCATGTATATATATATATATATATATATATATATATATTCATTTCATCTAGTTTCGGCTCACGAGCTGTGGCCATGCTGTGGCACCGCCATTTAAAAACGTAAAGACAGCTAAGTATTTCACTCGGTGCACTAACATTTCTGCCAGCTCGCCTTATTTTATTTTATTTATTTATTTTATCTAGTTTCAGCTCACGAGCTGTGGCCATGCTGGGGCACCGCCATTTAAACCGCCATGTTATAATATATATATATATATATATATATATATATATATATATATATATATATATATATATATATAAAACATGAAAATGAGAATGCGTGTATCCATCCATCCCTCCTGCTATCCATCCATCCATCCATCCATCTATATATCTATCTATCTATCTATCTATCTATCTGCAATTAAGCTGCAGGGTCTGTGTGTATGTTTGTACATAAGCACGTATATATGTATGTATGTATGTATGTATGTATGTATGTATGTATGTATGTATGTATGTATGTATGTATGTATGTATGAATGCATGCATATACATATATATACATGCAGAATACACACATTCTCGTAAATATACAAATATAGCTGAATATTCATACACCATTATTTTACTATTAGTAAGGCCTCAATGGAAATTTTCGGCACGAAATTTGCAAGTGTGTGTCATCTAATATATAACACATTTACCAAACATCCACGGTTTTTTAAACAGTAACATCTCCCACTACGCTCCCCAACAACATCCCTTCCCCCAAAATAGAACAACGGAGAGAATTGGGTAGGTGGGGTAGCAGACACGCACAGAAAAGGAATAAATAAATAACGAGAAAGGGAAAAATTTATGTAGGACACAGTCAGAATGGATTTATTATGACAGGTGTCTTATTAAAACCCATCACCGGCGGTGTATCAATAATGTCAAAAGAGTTGGCTTTTACTTCAATGAAAGAAATGGTGAGATAATTATTTAACACTACTTAGGCTCCGAGCCAAAGACACGAACAAAATAAAACTGGCTTATCTGGGAAATGTTACCAGGTGAATGGTAATGGATATTATTCTTAAGCAGTTGGAGCTCATGATATTTTCTTTATACCTGAGGAATTATTTGAAATCTTATATTAATATTGCAGCTTTTTCACCTCTACTTTCTTGATAATACTTCATTGTATTAAAAAACAATCGACGGATTTTCGTGTATTCAGGTCTTTTCCTGCTTCTGTTCAAATATCTACTGACTCCAATTGATTTGTAACATGTTGATATCAAGGTTCGCTATGTAAACGTGTTTATGTAGTCCAGTAGTTCTCAGTCAGTGTCTATTTGGTCCCTCAGGATCCGTATAAAATATTTTGGGTTTCATGCAACAAAATAGTAAATTGGGGATCCACAATAGTATTTTAAGGGCCCCTGAAATCTTTTGCTTTAGATATATGTATTGGTATGTATTAGAAAGAGCAGCTCAGTTTCTTTCTCTAATATTTTGCATAGTTCAGCCTACGTAAGTGAATGTGTGAAAAACAAAATATGAATTTTGAAAGATGTTTCTATAAACCTAATTTTTATACATCGAATGGCTAAGGGGGCCCACCAAGACAAAATAGTAATCAAAGGTTAAGAATCCCTGATATAGTCTATCTCTCTGTCATTACGTGTTGTTTTTCATTGGCTTATAAATTCAACAACGCGGGTTGATAAACCATAAGACGTGTGGCCAGAACCTCCTGGGAAATAACCATAGCGAGGTTCATTCCACAGTTGAATTGGAACAGTAAAAAAGTATGATAGGCATGAAGAGGACAAAGATTAAGTGGCCGAAAGCAAATGACGCAGCGAGTTATAAACAATTTGACAACGAGGTAGTAAGAATGACCACCAAATTCAAAGGCGACGACGAACAAAAGCTCGGAAGCCTGGCTAATACAATCTACCAGGAAGGAGAGAAAAGATTTGGACTGGAAACAACAGGGAAGGTAGAATCAACGGCAAAGAGCGAACCATCGAAGAGAGAAAGACGGGTCGCAAAGATTCGAGAAGAGAAGAAAAAACTCAGAACCAGATGGAGGGATGCAAAGGAAGAGGAAAGATAAGGGCTAAAGCAGCTATATGAAGAGATAAAAAAGAGGCATCGAGATCTACTAAGAAAACAAAGAAGGTGATTAGCCGCAGAGTATCATGGAAGGAACTTTGGGCTTGGGAACAAGCAAGAACATCCTTCCTGATCAAGTCTCCCTTCGGCGTTCTACCGTCACCGGCGAACTTAGTCCGGTGGAACATAAAAACGACCGACGAGTGTAGATGCGGAGAGAAAGCGACGGTTAGACATGTTCTGCCAAACTGAAGACTAGGACTAGAAAGGTAGAATTGGCGTCATAATCAAGTCCTCGGCGCCATAAGCGCAGCACTCAAGGAGAAGATCGAGAAGTATAATAGGAGAGAGTACCCAAAAGTGGAAAAGCGCAGGAAAGTATACTTCCAGAAGGTTGAAAAAGGATTTAAAACCAGGCCTACACATAAAATATACGAGATAGACGAAAGATGGAAGGGAGACTGGGAGGTGGCCACGGATTTGGAAAGACAAGTAATATTTCCATTAATAAAAACGACAAAAAGACCAGATTTAGTCCTATGGAACAGAGAACGGAGAATAGGAATTTTGTTAGAACTAACAGTGCCATGGGAAGAGAACATCGGCAATGTAGAGGAACGAAAGAAGAGGTACGAAAAACTAATCAAAGAGTACAGAGAACAGGGATGGAATGTCGAGTATTACTACCTAGCAGTGGGGGCTAGGGGTTTCATTGAAAGAAAAATGACAACACTATTCAAAAGTAGATTTGTTTTTTCTAGCTCGGAGCTGAGAAAACTAATAAGGAGAGTACAGGAAGCGGTCGGAAAAGTCAGCTTCTGTGTATGGCTGAAATGGGAAGACCGGGGATGGCTCTAGGGTCATAACATGCCGGCGGAAAATAACATCACTAGGTGAGACAAGCTGACACTGAATTAGCTTCGCTGACGGGTGATGGTCGTTTAGAGAATGCGTGGGCTAAGACTACGCGCCTTCATTGGTCAGTTAAAGTTGAGACAATGTCACGTGACAACTTGCTGGGGCTGCCTGCTGGAGCCTATCAGCAGATATTTAAAGGGAAAAAATTTGACAAGTAAGTCAGTCGCTCGCCGACACTCGTTGACGCTACATCGAAGAGACCAAGGAACAGAAGAAAGAAGAAGAAAGAAGACATGCACCACATCAAATCGGTAGAAGAGTAGAGGCCGAAACCGGATGTGTTTCCCATTGATGATGCCTTGAGCTAACTGGAGCTGTTGTGGTAGCAGACCACGAAACACGGTTGAAATTTCTTCTTTAATTACGAAATATTACATTTCATAATTATAATAACCTACATTTGAATTATTGTTATTTATTCCGATACAAAACGATTTTTCCTATCAGATAGTTTGTAGTTATAATCCCCTTAAAATCGGTGAACATTGAAGCAAAGAAGGTGAC
>NC_042998.1:68062925-68085425 GCF_006345805.1 Octopus sinensis | reverse complement strand
AGGACAGAATTTGACTCCGGCGTCAATTGAACTAAGAACGTAAATAGTCAGAAGATGAAAGCATGGTATTTTGTTCGACGCTCCAACCATTCTGCTAGCCCGCTGTGCCTATTGTCTCTTATGCTTTGGAATAAGTAACAGCTGAGCATTGTGGTCCATGTAATCGAGTAGTCGCCTGCCACCAAAATTTATTGGCAGAAAGAATTATTATTATTATTATTATTATTATTATTATTATTATTATTATTATTATTATTATTATTATTATTATTATTTAATCTGCATGTTTGTTACAGTCACTCGCCGGAAACAGCGTTTTACAGTTCATATCAAACGAACTGAACACAACGCTGCAGTTAAAAAAAAAACTATCAAAAAAAAAAACACAGTTCCCGTTTATATGCTTGTTGTTTAGTCTCAAGTCAGTCCTGGATCAGGAAGCATATGGCAAAAAAGCATTCCAAGAATGACCACCCAATGTATCTGTTCAAACTGGACTAAACCGAATTTGCAATTATGGCTGTCCTCTGAAGGACATGGGTGTACCTTCTCACTGATCAAAATATTTGAAATATAATGTGATAGCGTGTGATTTGAAATAGATGCGGCTGCTGTTTATTGTAGATCAAGAGATCTCTTGTACGTTCACCCGTTGATTCGCCTTTAAGTGGCACTCCGTTGGTTTCAATGACGAGTGTTCCGCCAAAAATCGAACTTACGATCGTGAACCAAATACTCTAACATTAAGACATGCACCTATGCAGTTCTGCTACGATACGTATATATGAGTGGTTGAGTAAACCATCTACTGGTTTGCATCATCACTTGGTCCTTGGCGCATTTGATAGGGGCCAACCTGTTGAGACTTTGTTTTCTTATAAAATGACATATATTTTTATATTCTTTTATTTGTTTCAGTCATTTCATGCCTTTTGTCGAACAAATCGACTCCAGCACTTATTCTTTGTACGCCTATTACTTATTCTGTCGGTCTCAGTCGCCGAACTGCTAAGTCACGGGGATGTAAACACACCAGTATCTGTTGTCAAGCGATAGTGGGGGGGGGGAACACAGAGACACAAACATATACATACATACATATATATATATATATACGACGGGCTTCTTTCAATTTCCGTCTACCAAATCCACTCACAAGGCTTTGGTCGCCACGAGGCTATAGCAGAAGACACTTGCCCAAGGTGCATTGTAGCGGACCTGAACCCAGAATCATGTGGTTAGGAAGCAGGCTTCTTACCACGCAGCCACGCCTGCGCCTTATAATGGGAACAACTTATAAACAATGGAATATTTGATTGGCTGATTGCCACTCTGTTCAACCAATAAACTGTTATGACCACACATATATACACATACAGATACGCACACTTTCACACGCAAATCCGAAGTCATACACACACACACACACACACACACACACACACACACACACACACACACACACACACACACACACAGAGGCAATAAGTTCAGTATTAACATACATAAGCAGATAAATAACTAAAGTTATTCTGCACTGCAGTAGTCCATGCAATTTTCCTCCCCTTGAATCTAAAGGCACGGACACCCTCTAAATAATTCCACGGGTTCTGCCCTTCATTCTTGTATTCAGTCAAAACAGAGATATAGATAACTTGACGGGTTAATGGAAAGAAATATGTCTGAGAAAATATTCATAATACGATATGTATAACTAACTATGCAATGACTGATGGCCGCAACTTTTACTTTGTGACAAGCACACACACACACATAAACACACACATACACACACACGCAAACACACACACAACCACACACAACGTCTGTTACTGATACGCTCAAATATGTACGCGTGTGAATATATACACACACGTAGTAGGAAATATATTCATTGTTCCTACACACGGAAATATAATCTTAAACATACTTAAAAACAAGACATGTAAGTATATATGTGTATAGGCATATATATATATATATATATTATATATATATATATATATATATATTATATATATATATATATATGTATGTGTGTGTGTGTGTGTGTGTGTGTGTGTTTGTGTGTGTGTATTTAAATATATATATATATATATATCTATATATATATATATATACATACATACATATGTATATATATATATAGTATATATATATATATATATATATATATATATATATATATATATATATATATAACAAAAGACAAATTTATAGTAACAACTATGAATTAATAACGTAGAAATCAATAACAACAGAGACATTCGACCAAGGAAAGATCTACCCTACCCCTACACACCACCACACACACCACACACATCACACACATCGCATAACCACACTTGCATATCAGAGTATAAAGATTATAATGTAATCATATCCGCACTCTTTTCATTTGTGTCTTGGTTTAATGTTATTCCTGCGAAACCTTTGTAATAACTACACACGGCAAACCTTTCCTTAATTCTGTTAATTATTAAGCTTGACCACATCCTCATTATAACGATCATTATCTCTACAGCAGCACTTTGTAGTGGAATATTTTAGTGCCTAGGTTCCTTAGTTTAAATACCAATGTCGTTCTTTGATTTTTGTGTTATCACAGAAGAGTTCACTGGAATTTGATGTTCTCTTGATTGTGACATGGACAAACTAGCACGCAGCTATGTGCGCGTTGAAGACATAATTATTAAAAAAAAAAAAAAGATTTATCTCAATCCAAAGACATATTTTACTTCACATCAATAATGACTGAGATCAAATACTCAGACATACCACCCGCAGGAAATATTACAGTCAAATCTATCATCGTTGATTTAGCGGAACAATGATGAGGTTAATTTCACTTCGTAAGCAGAAACGGATTTCTGACTGGGGACATTTCTTGGTAATTTCCCAACATTGTAGACCAGGGTTGGAAAATCGTTTCATATTTGAAGTCCACATTGAATTAGATGTATTCTAATATGGCAGCAATAAAGAAAATTATATTACAGAGCAATACAATTATGTTTTAAAAAAATACAAAATATAGAACTACTATAAATTTAAAAATAAGAATTAAAAATTGGATCTGACCTGTAAACGACTTTTTAAAGAATTTAGAAATATTGGATGTATTTATTATCTAGAGGTGCACGAAGCAGCCTCTTAGCTAATCAATATAGACATATAGATGCGAACAGTTGTAATTAAGACATTTTTGGGGATTCGGACACTGAAAGACATTCGCTGCCGAAATTGTCGCCGGAGAAAAGAAGCTCCTTACAAATATTATTTTATGTAGTATTATGTACTGTTCTGTTAAGGTAAGATCAACAAAAATATATTCAATCCAGTGAGAGATAATGTTCCCAGTATAGAGATAAGAACTACTAATAGCTTCTTGCTGTTAAGACACGTAGACATACAGGATTTTACAGACTACCTTGTGTATTCAAGCAATCTCTGAGCTCCAGTCGTTAGACTCTAGCAATGCTGGATCACAGCCCTGAATGACTTTGTTGATTACATACATCAACGCTAGTACTTATTTTAAACCTGAGATTTATACTATAACTACTTATGATTAACCACTATGTTATGGGGGATGTAAACTATCCATCAACGCTTGCAAGCTTAAAGCCGCAGTTTGGAGAAATCTCTGAAATAAATAATATTCTTTGTAATCGTATGTACTAAATGTCGCAGGAAAAAAGAAAAAAAACAACAACAAAAACAAACTCTTTTAGTAATTGAAATTTCTTTGATTCTTGTCGGAAGTAAGTAAAGTATTTGACGGCAATTGTTATCATGTCTTAAAGAGAAAGGCAAAGGTAATTTCAAGATATTAGGAATAAATTTCACAAACTTATTTAGCTTTTAGGTAAAGTATTCTTGATCGTTATTTATGAGCAAGGAGGACAGTTATGAGCATGTTTCAATCTATTAGATCGAATCAGATTATCTAACCGACGCTTTCGACCAGTGGATAGACTTTTAAAATAAATGCCGGCTACAAACGCAGACATGGCTGTGTATCTTCTTGGTTTTGTAAATGAATTTGATAGACGGACATTGTAGGGAAGGCAATCGTTTTAATTACTCAGTGTAAGCAGCTGGTGACCTTCATGTAGTAAAACACACACACAAAATAAGGGAAGCACAGTCGCACGACTGAGTTGAAGGCAGATTTACTTCTGCCTTTAGAGCACATAAAGAAAACGGTGTTGTAGGAATGTACACAGCACTTGTACTACAGCAGTACTATGCATAGCTTAAATACTGAGATTGAAAAGCAGAGGTTAATTATGCCTACCTAATCTAAAAAAATATATATATTTTGTATTTTATGCATAGTGATCAGAGTAACTTTCATAATTTTATTGAATTTAGTGCATATTTTGCCATATAAGGAAAATGTTGCTCTCGATCTATTTTATTCAAGGTAAGCACTGCCTGCCTTGCCTACCTAGGCGGCACGTCCCTGATATATACATACACATACACACACATACGTGTTTGTGTGTATGCACGCACGCACCACACACACACACACACACACACACACACACACACACACACACACACATATGTATGCGTGTGTGTGCATTTTCGTTCAACGCCAAGAAGTACTGTCTCAAAGAAGATTGAATGCCTTGTCAACCGTACTAAATCGTCAGCGTCCAAACAGCAGCGCCGAATGGCCTCATTGCAATAAATCTTTATGATTATCGAAATTTTCATAGCTTACAACATTTATAAACACTTGTCAAAAATGGCCTAGCTTTATTTCAAGAGTATCTGACTTGTCTTAGACTCAAGGAAATTCAAAAGTTCCGTTAAATTCCGTGCAGAGCTGGGCACAGCAAGCGATTTACTGACTACCATGCGATCTACTGCATTATCATTGCTGTTGTCATTCTCGTTTAGTCCCAGGGTTATTCTTGATCATTCAGATGTATACCCAAATGTAGTCTAACCCGAACATTCGCACCAGCTAGAGTAATCAAAAAATGCATTATTCAATATGCCATCGCTTTCTTTTTTAACATGGTTATCTTAGGGTTTTATATGAATGACATTTGACTGCTATTTCCAGCTGGTCAAGTGACCGCATAGAACTTCCTTGGTTGACTTCGCTCTCGCACTCTTTTTTCTTAGCTATATGTTCTCTCGCTGAATGCAGAGGTTGAATAATTCAACACTGTCGCTGTTATAAAAGAAGAAAAATGAATGCTAATAGAGATTCCATTGATCCTTAAAAGCCTTCAGATTTATAGCAGAAAGGAAATAAAATACCATGAAAGTGTTGCCTTTATGAAAAGAATTAATGGCACAGGGTGATGTGAATTTAATTCAAAGTAAAAAAAAAAAAGCCCGAAAATAAAGTGAGGACTTGTATTCTGTGTTGGCAAAAATTAGTTTAAAAAATATCAAATATAGGATAAAGTTAATAACGAGTGCTGTTAGACGAGAATTCTAGATTATTTAGGCAGAAAGTTTCCCGATTCCCCGGAGAATAGTTTTGTCCAATACGTTAGTATTCTCTTATTTCCACAACACATTAGAATTATTCGTTCAAACAAAATAACTTAACATAAAAAAAACGAAAGTAAAATAAATGAATTTACAATGACCTCAACGAGAATCGCCATCGATTAAAAACCGAGATTCGTCAAAAGCTACCGGTGTTTTACTGCAGTTGGTTATAAAAAAGTACCGTTACATGAGAGCTAACATAATTAATGAAGCGATAAAAAATGTTTAATCAGTTCAAATTAGACTTGTAGCAAATAGAAAAATCAGTGAATTTAATGATAATTCTTGTCCAGATAGTCAGTGGGGACAACTATGTAATGGAAAATATAATGACTTGCAAGATAGGAATATGGAGTTTTCACTAGCAATAAAGTTAATGATTTATAAAGACAAGAAATGGGCATGTTTTTGCTTTAACATGCATGGTGTTGGTGAAAGGAATTGCTTTTGTTGCGTGGCAGAATGGGTTCAATTTAGCTTTGACATCATCGACACAGAGAAAGTGACAAATGAACAAATCTATAATGACCTTCCTCAACTGATCAATAGGATAGTAGGGAAGCTGTCTGTATGTTGACGGTCAATATCTGTGATACGCAGAGTTGTCGACTAATCAAATTATCCTCTGGGAACCGGGCCAGTGGACGATGAATCATGGTGAAGAGCCTAGTGGAGGATAACGGTGCTAGATATAGGCCCCTGATAATAGGATATAATATGTGAAGAGCCCGTCATATTGCCCGACATAAGTGTAAGTTGTAGTCCACACCTGAAGAGTAATATTATTGTCAAGACAACAAAGCAGCGAGATGGCAGAATCGTTACTGCGCTGAGCAAAATGTTTAGCGGCATTTCACCCGTACTTACATCCTCAGTTCAAATTCCACCAAGGTCGACTTTGCCTTTGGTAGTGGGGTCGATAAAATAAGTACCAGTTGCGCACTGAAGATCGACGTAACTACCTCAACCACCGAAATTGCTGGCTTTGTGCAGAATTAGAAACCAATATTGCTATCAATGTAAGGCATCTGCTTCAACAGGAAAACGTACCCTTAATCATATACCCTTCAAATTCACAAAAATTCAAATATTCAGTGTTTATACCAGATTTCAAAGTGTTTAATGTAACGGTTTCCAACCTATAGGTTTCCACCCAAATCGAGTCACAAAATATTCTGAAAGCGTAGCGAAATATTTGAAAAAGTTTTGCAAGGCATTTATGGATTTATGGATTTTGGTAAAAGTAGGGAAACTTGGTATATTGAATCAAATATAGATGTACCTCACTATAAAGTATGTGTGCGTGGCCAAGACCTAGCAAAATATCTATAACCTAAGTATGTTTCGCATTTGAAATATTTGCATTGGGGAAATAACAAATAGAAAATTTATAAACAAGCATAAACTCTGGTGGATGCACATTGCGACGGACCGGCGTCCCGTCAAGGTGGGGAACCTATACGCCAAGGAATCCGGAAAACCGGCCCTTATGAGCTGAATATTTGAATTGTTGTGAATTTGAAGAGTATATGATTAAGGGTAAGTTTCCCTGTAGCGGTAGATGCCTTACATTAATAGTAATATAAGCGCAGTAGTAACTGTGTGATAAGTAGCTTGCTTACCAACCACATGGTTCCGCGTTCAGTCCCACTGCTTGGCACCGTTGATAAATGTCTTCTACTATAGCCTCGGGCCGACAAAAACATTGTAAATGAATTTGGTAGATGAAAACTGAATGAAGCCCGTCGTGTATATATATATATATATATATATATATATATATATATATTATATATATATATATATATATATATATATGTAGTTAAAGTTAATCCAAACAAGAAAGCACAAAAAAACACAACGCGAGGACGTGGAACAAATATAGTATTATTGGACGCTCAGGAAAGAAGGAGGGTTTAATGTTTCGAGCGGAGCTCTTCGTCGGAAACATAGGATAGCAAGACAGAGGAAAAAAATCGCCAACGGTACACACGAGGTCAAATTTTGAAAAGCATATATATGTATATGTTTCTTGTCTGTGTTTGTCCCCATAACTTAGCGGTTCGGCAAAAGAGACCGATAGAATAAGTACTAGGCGTACAAAAAATAAGTCCTGGGATCGATTTGTTCGACTAAAGCCGGTGCTCTAGCATGGCCGCAGTCAAATGACTGAAACGAATAAAAGAAAAAAGACTGTCATAGGAAACGCTTACAAGGCATGTGTCACAAGACAACATTTACTGTAAACAAAATCTGAGAAGTATTTCTCAGAGGAAAGAATTAATTGTTAAGTGGATCTCAGTATTAGAATAAAACGATCACACTGGCTCTCCGTCGGTTACGACAACAAGGGATCCAGTTGACCCGATCAATGAAACAGCCTGCTTCTGAAAGTCACGTGCAAGTGGTTAAGCTCTGCACAAACACGCGTAAAATTAAGGTAGTTCTCGCAGAGGTTCAGTGTGACACAGAATGTAACAAGGTCGACCTTTCGAAAATAGATGCTATTTATTTTTGTTAGCCTGGTGGACTGTAACAACGAGAAATAAAGTGTCTAGCTGAAGGACACAATGAACTCATGACCGTACGATTGTGAGCCGACCGCCCTAACCACTAAGCCACGCGCCTTTTACAAAAAAAAATATATATATAAATATTTAAAAGAGGGTTATTGAGTTAGTAAAAGTTGAAGACCCACTTGTTCGAAGTATCAAATATATAGACACAACTGAATTATAAAACGTGTGTACAGATAGTAATTGTAAGTTTAATAGAAAAATAATGCAAACAAGTGTTATTATAAGCAAAAGAGACATAAGTTTGATTTACCTAGAAAGGCAGTTGGTGAGACAGCTCCTTCTCGAATGGCCACAATAATGGTGATGCCTGTTTCCAAAAATGGTACGGTGAAGTCGACGGCTTTACTACGTTCTGGAGTAATTTTCATTGAAGTCATGATAAAATCTGCTTTATCGTCCAGTATGGATCGCACCAAACCGTTCCATTCTCCGTTAGTTTGCTACAGATATAAATAAAAATCATTTATTATACGAATAATATCAATACTGCCCTAAAAATAATCAACGCTATATGGAGAGTAAAAGCCGTTAATATTATATTAAACATTGGGAGTATAGCAGAGCATCCTGAAATACGTTACGTTTGCAGGACAAGATCCAATGTCCAATATTATTGGAGAGGAAGTGTAATGATTATAATTCTTGTATTTTGTTTGCTTGTATATGATATGAAAATCTAATCTTTCGCGCAAAACTAAAATAGACTTGTTCAGAGCTGCAGTTAGAACAGTTTTATTTTATGGTTCAATAACATGGACACATGCAGTTCCCATGAACAAAACTCTAAATGACACGTACGCGAGAATGCATCGAGCTGTTCTAAATATCTCGTTGCATCACCACTTGAATAATAAAGTTATAGCAAGTCATTCCATATATCACAGAGACAATACGAAAGTACAGGCTGAGATTTATTGGTCACTGCTGACGTAACAAGGAGATAGAAACTGGAGATCTCTGGCATTCTTTTCATGATAAACGGGGAAGAGTAGAACAGCAAAAAACATCAATCAGTTGCTAGAAGACACTCGAATTCATTATCGAAGAGCTTAAAACGTCATCGATGACACACAGAAATGGAAAATACGAATCAGGAATGCTGAGAAACTGTCGATCCACTAACACGTTATCTTGCAGAAATCAGTTTTAATGGAAGGTTTCCTGTATACTCCTGTGACCGCCCATATCGAGCGGAACTTCGTTGAAAGGCATTCCATATGTGAGAATCCCTTGTTTCGTTTCAGATATAGTATAAGCTGGAATATATTATCCAAAATGCGATTTATTATTGAAAGAATAAGGCCTCATTTGGGGGAGGTTTCACATCCGCTTCTAACAGGATGAGTTATGGCGTAGAGGCTTTTGTCGTGCTTTCGTTGATAATATACTTAAAATAGACGTATGAGTCAATGAGAGATTTGTTATTTAAAATAAACAACACAACTAGAAAGAAGGGTAGGCGAGTGAAATTAAAGCCTCATTATCAAAAGAGTTCTATCCATGACCTTCCCAATTTTTAGCCAAGCATATTGTATTTAGGACTGAATTATCTTATAATTCCAATCTCTCAAAGTCATGGACACAACTTCTTCCAGACTAAATAATTCAGATATACGATAACAACAGACTGATGTAAGGAGATTTAGCTGCTATTTTTTGAAAGTCGATGGAATTGTTGGAAGCTCCTTCTTTAGATCGCCATTTATATAATCATTCCTCTACGATAACGTCAATAATCGTAACAGAAGTAAACTATCTTAACCAGGAGTGATAGCTACGTCGATCGTTGGGAGTTTAGGTTTACTAAACAGTCAACGAGAGAATATTTACGCGAATATCTAAAATATATTTGAGTTTCAATGTGTATCTTCTCCACCATAATCCGGGATATTGATGCTGCATTATCAATAATATAGCTGGTGATTTTATAATCTATTTAAATTCTTACAAATACTCACAAAACGTTCTTATAATTATATTGTGGCAATAAAGTTTAGAGAAATTGTGGATACATCTAAAGTGTAAAGGGGTTAGGCAATATAGCTTTCTCTTGTAAATGCATTAGCTTAACATACACGCGCACACACAAAACCAAACATACTCCCGCACACATACATGCACACACAAACACACACACACACACACACACAGAACCAAACATATTCCCGCGCGCACACACACGTATACATATATATATGTATATATATATATATATATATAATATATATATATATATTATATATATATATATATATATATATTATATATATATATATATATATATAAGTAGATATATATTCATGTATATATATATATATATAAGTAGATATATATTCATGTATATATATATATTTATACGCATACATACGTTTATATATATATATATATATATATATATATATATATATATATATATACACATACATACATACTACATACATACATACATATATATATATATATATATATATATATATATATATATATATATATATATATAATATATACATACATGTACATAGATATATTTATGCCTTGATAGATATACACACACGTTTATATATTTACTGGTATCTTTCCAACTATTCGATGATGATTCCTACATAATAAAGTTGCTAACGCGTTTGCTAACATGATTGCTAACATAACATCGTATAGAGAAACTATAAAAGAGAAAATGAAAAAAAATAAAACTCTTAAAATTAATGTGCGAATATACTAACTCTTCAAAAGTTAGTTTTGATGTACTGCCGGTATTGAATTAAGTTTAGTTTTATGCAGTTTTACATAAGACATGATAAGTCCAAAAGGCACGACTTCTAGCTCCAAGCTTCTGACCTCATTATGGAAATTCTAAAGTTCTCCATTGCAACAACCAGCACCTAATTTCAAAAAGCTAGACAGATAACATGTATAGTTCAATTCTGAAGAAACGAAGTCATGTTTTGTTATTGTTGCTGTTGCTCTTCTTCTTTTTATTATTATTATTATTATTATTATTATTATTATTATTATTATTATTATATTATTATTATTATTATTATTATTATTATTATTATTCAGACGTGAAAGAGGTTAGTGTCATTATGCTCATTGAATACCCTGCCAGAATAGACAATGTGATGGGTGTTGCTCTATTTCAAATTAATATGTTGGTTTTGGAAAAAGTTTGGAGTAAGGTTACCTTATATATATATATATATGTGTGTGTGTGTGTGTGTATGTATGTATGTATATATACATGCATACAGTTACATATATGCATGTATATAAGTATAAGTATGCGTATATATATATATATATATATATATGCACACACACACACACACCACACACACACACACACACACACACACACACATATATATATATTAGAAGGAATAAATGCTGCTGGTGTGAATTTGTTTATAATGGATCTCAACTTATCAGACTGTGACCCGCAAACAAGTGACCGTCCTCTGCGGCACATGTGGAATGAAGCAGTCAGTACCAGGGAATGAAATTTCAACAGACCACTCCCCCACATGCCTTAATAACGATTTTCTTCCTCTTAGTCAGTCCATCCAGCATTGCCCTTCCTCTGCCAGATCAAAGATTATTTATTAAAGTCAACCATTGCTGTTACATAGTATTGACTCTATCTGCTAAATTTCATAAACTCTTGCTTTGTGTCATTACATATCTCTCAAGAATGGATTTAATATTATCTGTAATGTATCCGGCGATAGGTTTTCTCGTATTCTTTGGACGAATTTCTTCACGTTTATGGGATTATTTTCGTCGGCAAATTGTTTCCAGATAATATTAAATAGGTCTCTGCATTCAAGGTTCTATTTACTAGGAAATAATCCAGTGAAACAACTTTCTGCATACTCCAGTGTTGGAGAGATCTAACGGTAGAATGCTGTGGCCGACCCTGTCAACGTACTTGTAGTCGATATACAGGATCAATGCTTGAAACATCTCCCGACACACCCCGAATACCGTCGACGTAATTCTAAACTAGTGTTAAGCAATTTCTACCACAACGAAATCCATGTTTGTTGGGATCTGAGAGATTGGTGTTCACCTGCAAGTTAGAGCTATTTTTGACCTCATTACACTTTAAAATGAGAACTTATCAAAGCAAGACAGATATGTATAGTTAAATTCTGAAGAAACGTAGTCTTGTTTTGTTATTGTTACTGTTGTTGTTGTTGTTATTATTCAGACGTGAAAGAGCATAGTGCTCGTTATGCTCAGTGAATGCCAGAATAGACAGAATAATGGGTGCTGCTCTATTTCAAATTAATATATGTTGGCTTCGGAAAAAGTTTGGAGTTAGGTTACCTTATATATACGAGGGTGAGTAAAAAATGTAATGCCATTTCGTTTAGGACAGGTATAATTACCATCACAGGAACATGTATCATATATCAAAATGACGCTGGACCTCTGTGGATCACATCCCTACTTCTCAACATAGTCACCATTTCTCTCAATAGCAGTGTTCCACCTTCGAATGAGAGCATGTATCCCTGCCCCGTAAAATTCTGTTGACTGTTCTTTGAGCCACTTCCTCAATACAGTTTTCACTTCCTCGTCAATGGAATAATGTTTGCCTCTCAAACCCTCATTCGTGGCTCCGAAACGATGATAGTCTGAAGGCGCTAAATCTGGTGAGTGTGGAGGTAGTGAAGAAACGGCTCAAAGAACAGTCAACAGAATTTTACGGGGCAGGGATACACTCTCTCATTCCAAGGTGGAACATCGCTATTGAGAGAAACGGTGACTATGTTGAGAAGTAGGGATGGGGTAATTATATCTGTCCTAAACAAAATGGCGTTACTTTTTGACTCACCCTCGTATATAGCTTTGAAGACTATGATGACACATTGATATAGGAAGAACTTTGGGAAATGGCCTGTGGCTAATGATTTTTTCAGAGATAACCTAGAAGTGATGTAATATGTTGCCGGCATTCCTTTAGCATTGTGCGTGAATGTGTGCGGAGTGCGTTCGCATGTGTGTATGTATGGTTGTTTGTATGTATGGTTGTGTGTATGTATGGTTGTATGTATGAATGGTTGTATTTATACCTTCATTATTTGTTTTTTGATTGGTATTATTCCAAAGAAGCAAGGTGCTAGTTTCTAACAAACAAATAAAAAGTATTCCATGAGCAGAACTAGAATTTGGATAACAACAGCCATTATTGAACTTTAGAAGCGTCTTGCAAGCTTTTAGAAGACTTTTACATCGTTTCTTACTTCCAGATTGTATCTTTAATGTGTGTGTGTGTTTATACTTTTTTTATTTTACTTGTTTCAGTCATTAGACGGCGACCATGCTGGGGCACTGGCTTGAAGAATTTTAGTCGAATGCAATGACCCCAGTACACAATTTTTTGTTAAGCCTGGTTCTTATTCTATCACTGTCTTTTGCCGAACTGTTAAGTTACGGGGACGTACCACACCAGATGTAAAGCAGTGGTGAGGGACATACACAGGTACAAAAACGCACAAACACACAGACAGGCACACACACACATATATATATATATATATAGACGTAGTTCTAAGCAAGATGTTTGGATCACATTTACTACTACATATATCATAATGCTTACCTTATGACATGCATATTTGTGTATATATGCGTGTATATATTTAGGGAGGGCAAGTGAGTAAATATCAGAATGTAGAAAGAATCATAGGTGGAGTGAGTACCCAGCTGTCATACTCTTTATTTCGGATATGTTTCTTTTTCAAACCATCAAGCAATAAGCGGTGACTAATTCATTGTTTGAAGACTGACAGATAGTGACTCGCAGAAGAGGTGACTGACAATTCGGCTCTGTGAATATGATTCTCTCTCTCTCTCTCTCTCTCTCTCTCTCTCACTCTCTCTCTCTCTCTCTCTCTCGCTGACTGTGTGCTAAGAAGCTTACTACCCAATCAAATGGTTCCGGGTTCAATCCCACTGCGTGGTACCTTGGGCAAGTGTCTTCTACTATAGCCTCAGGCCGACCAAAGCCTTGTGAGTGGATTTAGTAGATGGACACTGAAAGAAGCTCGTCGTATATATATATATATATATATATATATACATATATTAATATAGGATAAAATTTTTTGAAAACAATTTTATCAATGGCCAGCATATTAAAAATACCTTTAATGGTTAAATGTATAAACAACTTATAAACAAGGGCAAAAGAAATAAAATTCTAATGCCAAATATGCCGAAACTAGACACATTGTCCATAACCATATATGTGTATATATATATATATATATATATATACACAAAGAAACAAATATGTAGTTGTATGTCTGTGTTTGTCCCCCACTATCGCTTGACAACCGATGCTGGTGTGTTTACGTCGCTGTAACCTAGCGGTTCAGCAAAAGATACCAATAGAATAAGAATAAGTACTAGATTTGCTAAGAATATGTCCTGGAGTCGATTTGTTGGACTAAAAGAGGTACTCCAGCATTGCCACAGTCAAATGAGTAAAACAAACAAAAGAATATGTATATATATACACACAAATACACATACATACATACATACATACATACATACATACATACATACATACATACATACATACATAGGTACATACATACATATCTCTTTTTAAATCCTATATTTGTTTCAGTCATTGGACTGTGGCAATGCTGGAGCACCGCCTTTAGTCGAGCAAATCGACCCCAGAACTTGTTCTTTGTAGGCCTAGTACTTATTCTATCGGTCTCTTTTGCCGAACGGCTAGCTTACTGGGACGTAAATCCAGCAGCATCGGTTGTCAAGCGATGCTGGGAAGGGGCGGGCAAAAACAAACACACACATATATACATATACATATGTACGACGTGCTTCTTTCAGTTTCCGTCTACCAAATCCACTCACAAGGCTTTGGTCGGCTCGAGGCTATAGAAGACACTTGCCCAAGGTGCCTACAAAGAATAAGTTCTGGGGTCGATTTGCTCGACTAAAGGCGTTGCTCCAGCATGGCCAGTCAAATGACTGAAACAAATAAAAGAGTAAAAAGAGATATGTATGTACCTATGTATGTATGTATGTATGTATGTATGTATGTATGTATGTATGTATGTATGTATGTATGTATGTATGTATGTATGTGTGTTTGTGTGTATATATATACATATTCTTTTGTTTGTTTTACTCATTTGACTGTGGCAATGCCGGAGTACCTCTTTTAGTCCAACAAATCGACTGAACCCGGAACCATGTGGTTGGTAACCAAGCTACTTACCACACAATCACTCCTGCGCCTACGCACTCCTATATATATGTATATATATATATATATATATATAAATATATTCCTTTACTGCCCACAAGGGGCTAAACATAGAGGGCACAAACAAGGACAGACAAAGGGATTAAGTCGATTACATCGACCCCTGTGCGTAACTGGTACTTTATTTATCGACCCCGAAAGGATGAAAGGCAAAGTCGACCTCGGCGGAATTTGAACTCAGAACGTAAGTGCAGACGAAATACGGCTACGCATTTCTCCCGGCGTGCTAACGTTTCTCTCAGCTCACCGCCTCCTGCCAGCTCACTGCTATATATATAGCGTTAAGCAGTGATGTATCGCTGTCAAATATTTGAGCTGTTAACAAGTCTGTATATATACACACCACTGCTTAAGGTTGTCACCTCGTACTTTATTTACGGCGAGTAGTTGAACAATGCAACCAGCCATTGAACGATATTGACGGGAATATCATAAGAGAGACCTGTGCCCCGTGTAAGTCCGCAGCGTATACATTTCTGGTCTCTGCTACGGAAGAGTAGATAACTACTCCGAAAAGCATGCATCCCACGGTCTGGTTAGTGGCGTCTGTGAGCTGATTCGGTGTATTTACACCTATTTGCCTATATGGAGGTACTTTCTCCATGGCAAGATACACTTCATGTCTTTCTTACGGTTGCGTATGTGCCTCAAACATATTTGAACTGGTGACAAGTTTGTATATATATGTGTACGTATTTACTTGTCCATCCATCCAACCATCCATCAGTCCGTCTGTCTGTTTATGTATGTGTATGTGTATCCATTTGTATGTCTATCTATCTATCTATCTATCTATCTATCTATCTATCTATCTATCTATCTATCTATCTATCTATCTATCTATCTATCTATCTATCTATCTGTCTGTGTGTCTATCTGTCTGTCTGTCTGTGTGTCTGTCTGTCTGTGTGTCTGTGTGTCTGTGTGTCTGTGTGTCTGTCTGTCTGTTTATCTATCTACCTATCTATCTGTTTATCTGCTCGTTAGTCAGTCCATCCGCTTGTCCGGCTGTCAGTTCATGCCTGCGTATGTATGTATGTATGTATGTATGTATGTATGTATGTATGTATGTATGTATGTATGTATGTATGTATGTCAGGTCACTTTCGAGTGCTACTGGTAACATGTAACCCAGTACAACCTTTTGCATGGTTAGGTCGTCGGCAACTAAACCGGCAACCCCACCAAGCTTGCTTGGTGAGGAGGGTGTTTACTGGATACCCTGCGGGATGAAAAAGAAAACCCGTCAAAGGGCGGGGGAACTCTTGAGAGTCAACGGCCATCCAATAAATGCCTTAAGGCTATATCATGCGCGGGGAAATAATCGGACTGAATACTCGATCGTGCGGGTAAACCATTGGGAGTGAAGGACTCTCAGCCTTTGTTAGGGCATCCTTCTAGGAGAAGGTAACTCAGGTAACTGGGATAACTCCGACATAAAACCTGCGGCTCAGTGCTTACCGATGATGTTGAATTGTTCTTCTTTTCGGATTATGGCTGCTGTTTCTTAGTGAGTGGGATTGACTCAGTGCACAGCCTTTTCTTCTTGCACAGGCATTGCACGATAACAACATTGATTAAGCTTCGTGCAATGGACATAATATAACGAGAGGGCAGCCACCATGTATGTATGTATGAGCCAATCAATCTATGTATTTATGTAATCTATCTATCTATCTATCTATCTATCTATCTATCTATCTATCTATCTATCTATCTATCTATCTATCTATCTATCTATCTATCTATCTATCTATCTATCTATCTATCTATCTATCTATCTATCTGCCTCTATCTGTTGCTGTCAGCTAAAGAAATTACCTTTGTCGACAAACATTTACTAATATACATGCATGTCACCTTATCAAAGTACCTGATGTCATTACACACACGGGCTGACCAATAACTTCTACGGATAATTTACTAAACGGAAACTGTGCGGAGGTTTGTAGGATGTACGTGTAAATGTGTGAATGCTTATACGTATATGTCATAGTGTATGCGTGTGCGTGCGTGTGCATATGCGTGTGTAATTATATATATGTGTAGGGTGCGTTATTTTATTAGTGCGTATGTGTGTGGTTGATCTTTCAAACGAACGGAAGATCTCAATATATCAGCTAATACGTACGTGTTCACGCCCACATACATACTCACACACACACACACACACACACACACACGTATATACATAAATATATATATATATATATATATATATATAACGGGAAGCTTTATGAAAATAAACAAAAGACGAAGGCAGGTGGAAAACAAACGAACAATTGTATTAGTATGGCGCTCAGGAAATATAAATAAAACAAGTCTTTAACGTTTCGAGCCTACGCTCTTCAACAGAAAGATACACAGAGAGAGAAAAACACAGAAAGAAGGAGAGAAAAAAAATGCGTGCAGTAGCTAACGAATCAACATGGCGATCTGATTTCGGCCAGAGGTCAAAGATCAAACATGAGACGCGAGAGCGAAATAAGGGGAGATAATAGGGTTGATAAATGGGTTGAGGGACCAGCTAAAAGTGCGTGGGAGGGGGGTCTGGATGTGTGTATGTATAGGGTTGGTGTATGTATTAGTATGTATAAGGGTGTGTGTGTGTGTGTGTGTGTGTATGAGAGAGTATTAGTGCGTAAGATTGGTCTGGACGTGCGTATGTATGGGGTTGGTGTATGTATTAGTATGTATTAGTATGTATTAGTACGTATTGGTATGTATAGGTGTGTGTGTGGTGTGTGTGGAGAGTATAAGTGCGTATGCGGAGTCTGGACGTGTGTATGTATAGGGTTGGTGTAAGTATTAGTATGTACTAGTATGTATTAGTACGTATTAGTATGTATTAGTTGGTGTGTGTATTAGTATGGCACATCATATGTGATGTGATGTGTAAAGTCATGTGGTGTAGTGAGGAGAAGAGGGGGAGGTGGAGAAGAGGGGGGGAGAAGGGGGGGAAGAAGAGGGGGAGGAGAAGGGGGAAGAGGAGACGATGGGGAGAAGGAAGGTGAGGAGGGGGATGAAGGAGGAAAGAGGAGAGGGAGGGGGAGGAGAGAGGGGAGAGAGGGAGTGAGGGAGCAGAGGGAAGGGGAAGAGGGAGGGAGAAAGAGGGAAGAAGGGAAGGGGAGTAGGGGTGAAAGGATGAAGGACTGAAGAAGTAGGGGTCGGGGTAGAAAGGATAGGTGAGGAGGGGGAGAGGGGGGTTAGATGAGGAGGGGGGGAGAGAGTTGAGACCAAATGGCGTATAAGAGCGAAGAGAGAAGATTATTCCTCCTGTCACGGCGCAAACGGGAATCCGGATGGCCTCTGTGTAAGGACAAACCGAACACAGATAGGTGTTGCAAGGAGTGACCGGTGGAGCGGAAATGGCGTGAGACCGGTGTGTCGTTCGCAAGGTGGATGTCACGAAGGTGTTCCGCGAACCGGTCAGCCAAGCGGCGTCCCGTTTGTCCGATGTACAAGGAATTGCAGAGAGAGCAAGAGATGCAATAGATAATATTGCTGGAGGTGCAGGTGAAGGAGTGGATGATGGGATAGTTCGATGGTGGGTGCTAGTGAGGCGGGTGGTGTTGGAGAGGTAAGGGCAAGTGCGGCAACGTGGGCGGGAGCAGGGGAACGAGCCGGGTTGGGAGGTAGGGTCAGGGAAGGAGCTATGGACCAAAAGGTCTCGAAGGTTGTGGGCTCGTTTGAAAGAGGGGAGGGGTCGGTTAGGGAAGAGGTGTGAAGTGGACGGGTCGGACTGGAGATGACGGAAAGCTCGAAGAATGGTGCGTTGGAGACGTAGGGTCGTGGGGTGGTAAGTGAGGGGAAAAGGGAGGCGGGAGACTACAGGGCGGGTTCGGGGAGAGAGAGCAGATACACGGTCCACGGACCGTGCTCTGGCAAGGGCGGTGTGGATAGTGGTGAGGGGGTATCCACGTAGGGTGAAGTGGTGAGCCATACGTTGAGACTGAGTCTCAAAGTCATGGTCGTCACTACGAGCCTACGTAGACGGAGGAATTGGGAATAGGGGATGGAAAGCTTGGTGTGTTCTGGGTGGGAGGAAGAGAAGTTGAGGTATGAGTGTTGTCTGTGTGTTTGTAGTGATGGAGGTGGTAAGAGTGGAGTGAAGAATGCTAACCGAAATGTCGAGGAAGGAGACAGAGGTTTTGGAGATAGTGGAAGTGAAGTGGAGGGCGGATGGAAAGATTGGACAAAGAGAGGAAGGAATCTAGATGTTCGCGGGAGAGTGAGGTGGCACCGATAATGTCGTCAATATAACGACCATATAGTTCAGGAGTGGGACCAGTGAAATTAGAGAATATTTGGGCCTCGAACATATGTATGTACACACACACACATATACGTATACTACATGCATATATACACATTTACGTGTGTGCTTGTGTGTATATAAACGTAGATGTGTATATGCATACATATAGATATTTATATATAATATATATTATAATTTGACATACACGAAAACTTGTACGTTTGTATGTGTTTATATGTGTATGTATGTGCGTGTGTTTGTTTATATGTGTGCGTGTGTTTTGTGAGGCCTTTGATCTGATAGAAGCAGAAGGTAAAGTCAAGGTATGTGAGTCTATAAAACCCACGATAAATATAAACATGAAAGAAATGAGAATTACAACATATATATATATATATATATATGTATATATATATATATGTGTGTGTGTATATATATATATATATATATGTGTGTGGTGTGTGTATATATATGTGTGCATGTATGTATATATTCATATATTATGTATATATGTATGTATATATATATATATATATATATATATATATATATATATATATATATGTATATGCTTGTATGAATGTCTGTATGTGTGTAAGTTTATGCGTATATCTATGTGTATGAATGTATATGTACGCATATGTACACATATATATATATAAGCATATATTAGATATGCTCATACATTCATACATACATAACTTCATACATGCATACGTACATGCATAAACACGCGCACAAATACATATATATTTATATATACATATGTGTGTTTATGTATGTATATATGCATACCATCACAAATGAGTGTTATATGAGATATCACATCATAGCAATGATATCAGATTTTATTCATATATTTATTTATTTGTTTTTTTTTTCTATGACAGGCATGATTCAATATTTCATTGATCCGTAATATAAGGTACGGCGTATACATCAGCGGTGAGTTCATAGAAAGAGAAGATATTACTGAAATATAATTGAAATTCAATCATATAGTCATACAGCCATTCTACTGAGTTATGTTGATCAATATCACTATAATCTTACCCTTGTATATAGATCGATATCAGTGTAATCTTACCCTTGATCCCCATATGTGGTCTTCTACTTCGAAGAGCTCAAAATCAAATCCTATGCGTTCACTGAGGATTCTAAGAAGATCGATGCTAAGACCAACACAGCAACGGGGTATTGTCTCATTTGTGAATTGTCGTTTCCCACTGCAATGACAAAGAAGAGCAATATAATTAGTATTTAATCATATGTACGCACACAGATTGTAGCAGTTAACATCTACAATATACATATATACATGTGTGTGTGTGTGTGTGTATGTGTGTGTGTGTATTTGTGTGTTTGTATATGTATATATTTTTGTGTGCATTTGCGTATGTTTTTATATATGTATGCATATACATACATACATACATACATACATACATACATACATACATACATACATACATACTTACATGCATACATACATACATACATATATATACATACACATATATGAATGAAAGAAGTAGAAAGTCCTCGGTACAGTATTATATATTTGAAAAAATGAACAGAAATGTTTTTTCTGGCAATATTTCCCCTTTAATAATTAGATATTTATAAGTTATTAGGTGTTTAACACCTAATAACTTATAAACATCTAATTATTGAAATGGAAAAATGATAAAATAAGAAGCCATAGTCTATTCACTTTCTCATATCAGCAAAGCCATTTCGATTAATTTTTGTCATATATATGTACGTGTGTATATGTATCTATCCTGGGGCTATAAACTACAGTAGCATCGTGCCATATATATCAGCCACATTTAGGTGGCAAATATACTTCACGATATGTGTGTGTGTGTGTGTGTGTGTGTGTGTGTGTATACCGAGTGCGGTGAATAAACTGTCGTCGAAATTATGCAAAAATGAAAATAACACAGACATCTCATTTTAAAAGCTATCTTGAAATACTAAAGGGAAATTTATTCAATTAAATCGCCATTGGCTTCAGACACGGCCTCCAGACGGCTTCGGAATTTCCTGCAACTCTTCTGGACGTGCAGAGTCCTGTTGCCAGACATAGGGTCTTCCAGCAGACCCCCTCTTGAACCAAGGCAGAACTACCTCATCGAGGCACTTGATGTAGGCCTCTTCGTTGAGTCTGAGGCTGTATGAGAAGATGAATGGAGGCTCAACGTCGCCGTCACTAGTGTATATAGCAAACATCTTGATGTCGACTGGATGTTTATTAATCTTGGTACATGTCCTCAGATTGCACTGTTCTTAGATTGACATCCAAACACTTTGAAATGTTTGTATTGGAGTTTCCCGCGTGAATGCTAAGCAGTACAGCACGTCGGTTTCAAATTTCTGGCAGAATTGCGTCATGGTACTGTTTTTCTCTCAGACGGTGTCCCCTACTAAACTGTGTAGTTCACAAAATCAAAAACAAACGACGCACATGCGCGAAATTAAAAATATAAAATGGCAGCAATTTACCTATCGCTCCCTGTATATATTGTAAAAGGTGGCTGATGGAAATTTGAAATAGTGTCTCTTTTCATGGAGTATGAATTGTCATGAGATTTCAATAACAACCACATCATCATCTTCATCTTCAACAACCACAACAACAATAACAACAACAACAACAACAACAATGACAACTACAAGAAGCGATTAAATCCTAAGGATACTCGCAGTAGAAATATTTATAGTCCGTTAAAATATTTTATGTACAAAGACAGCTTTGGAGGGAGTTTCAGGTAGAATTCCGTGCGCGACTTAATCTTAGTCAAATTGGAGACAAATTTGAAGCGGGT
>NC_042998.1:68052925-68057925 GCF_006345805.1 Octopus sinensis | reverse complement strand
TTAATGCGACATAAGTTGGCAGAGCATATACCAGATTAGATCAACCCCGGCATTTGCTTGGTAATACGATTTTAATGAAAAAAAAAAACTCAACTAAATACCGCAAGCTATTTTGACTGACGGTCCAACGATTCTTCCTGAATATCTGGAGCGCATTTTAGTATGTATAGTAAGAAAAGATGAAAACAAGCAAAAAATTTAAACAAAATATAAGATGGGAAATTCGTAGTGAAAGGAAATTAATTTTCACTGAGACCTCTAATACCTAAGGGAAGCATGGTATCATTTTCTTAAAATATAGGGTATAAAATAAAATAAGGAAGTAGCTACAATGTACGAGGGTTCTTCCGAAAGTAAGGCAAAGGTAGGCGTAAATTTCTTTGCTATCAACTGAAACAAGACGTTCAAATTGCACTTCAAATACTTTCTGAAAAATGTTCAGATCTACAGCACCGTAGCTATTTCTTCACAGCCTCTGTCGCCATGACTGTGAATTCAGAACAGCATCTGGCTAACAATAACCTTCTTTAGTTTCTAGAGTTGCCTAGTCTGGTTGATAAGTGTAGTATATGTCACAGTCGAAGCATTTTTAAATTCATAAATAAACGACATTACGTCACTGAATGTAGTATGGCGTTCAAGGTAAGCAATGAATATTGGAAGTCACTTTAGACACACACAGCCATATTGTAATATATTACTGTAGAGAGACAGACAGAGATGGAGAATCTGCTTGGCGGTCATACGCGAATTAAAAATCCCCGAGTTAGTGTTTCTCCTGTAAGACAATGAATCTATGATGTCTGGTGTTCTGCTTTTGCTCTTATAGATGAGGTCTGTAATTCATTTTAATACAGAATTAATCATATCACTTATGAAGCTCAATTGCATATTCGTTTATATATGGTGATTGCTTTATTTTCAGTATTTATTTTGTAGCTTTAGAATTATAATAATTAAGTTACATAATTTTGGATACTATCAGTTCATCTTTTAATAATCTTCCTAAAAACCGATCTCTGAATAGACCTAAGAAATATTTAAGCGCAGTCTGAATTTATACACAAATAATATAAAATATTCGTCAAGAGATTCAACAATCTAAATATAGTAAATCATCGATGAAAGTAAACAGTTTAAAAGTTACAGGAAGCTTTTCTAAAAGACTGGCTGAGTATCTAAAGACAAGAACGATAATTTGTAGAAGAAATCTACCCACTTGTTTCTTCCCGAGTCCGCCGAGGTCGACTTTGTCTTTCATCCTTTCGGGGTCGATAAATTAAGTACCAGTTACGCACTGGGGTCGATGTAATCGACTTAATCCGTTTGTCTGTCCTTGTTTGTCCCCTCTGTGTTTAACCCCTTGTGGGTAGTAAAGAAATATATTTTCCCGCCCGCTATTAATTAATAGTAATAAAATAATTAGACTGATTAATAGTCTCGCATCCACTGTACAGCCATTAGCTGGGACTCGCCCCCATCAACTTCCACTGTTTGGTTCAACAAAGGACTGTCTTCTGGAATAACGATTTGACTACACGGAAAGTGGATTTGAATAAGAGGGTGCAACAGTGCACTCCTGAATTTTCCCAAAAGAATATTCGTAAGTTGGGTGCAATGATGGCTCAAGTGCATCGCTTGTGATGGAGATTATGTTGAGACACATGGTTTACTGAATTGGCGTAGAATTACTCAGTCAATACGTGGAATTTGAACAACCGATATCGGTTAATAAGATACGCAAACTTTGTATTATTATACATACAAACCCAAGCACACGTTTACTTGTATGTATGTATGTATGTATGTATGTATGTATGTATGTATGTATGTATGTATGTATGTATGTGTGTATGCGTGTGTGTGTATTTGTAAGAGCTTGTATCTATATTTCTCTATCGGCACCATTTAAAAGCCTGCGGTCTTCGTTTATGCCCCGCAACTTAACTATTCGACAAATAGTTCAGATAATAAAATGATTGAACATAAAAATATATACTAGAGCTGATATGATCGTGTGGATTTTTCAAGCTCTTTTCCCAATAAAAACGAAAAGAAGTAAAAGAGGAAAAATAATAGTTGCGTAATAATGACTTCAATTTTTTTGCCCCAAGGGCAGCTTGGTAGAGGCAATTAAGTCAATTACATCAACCTCAGTGCGTAACTGGTACTTATTTAATCGACCCCGAAAGGATGAAAGGTGAAGTCGATCTCGGCAGAGTTTGAACTCAGAATGTTGCGACGGGCGAAATATCGCTAAGTATTTCGCCCAGCGTGCTAACGATTCTGCCAGCTCGCCTCCTTAAGTTGCGTAATCACAACGGGCTGAACTAACGGTTTAACTAAAGGTTTTGACCCGAGCAAAAAAATAGTGTAATATGTGTACAACATCTTGCTGTAAACGAATATGAAAAAAAAAAAATACGCGCTCGCAAACAGGGGTGGGGGAAAGTACTCGGAAAATTCACATCGTAAATGTTCCGAGTCGTCTCACCATGGCCAAAAAAAAGTGTAATAGGTCAAGGTCTGACAATGTGAATTTTCCGAGTCCTCCCCACCCCGTTCGCGAGCGCGCATTTTTTTTTCCTATTCGTTTACTACATGTTGTTGTACACCCATTACAGTTTTTTTGTTTTGACTGTCGTGTGACGACTCGGAACATTCACGATGTGAATTTTCCGAGTCCTCTCCCTCACCCCACCGTTCGCGAGCGCGCATTTTTTTTCGTATTCGTTTACTAAATGTTGTTGTACACCTATTACACTATTTATTTATATTTTTTGGCTGTGGTGAGACTACTCGGAACACTCACGATGTGAATTTTCCGAGTCCTCTCCTACACTTCCCGTTCGCGAGTGCGAATTTTTTTCATATTCGTTTACAGCAAGTCGTTGTACACCAATTACACATTTTTTGCTCTTTAATTCGGTTAAACCCTTTACTTTAACCGAACTAACAATATTATGATGCATATTTGGTGCAAAGGTTAGCACTTGTATACAATTGACAGAAAACGCATCTCTTAGTAACCGTACCTTTACTATAATACCGGTGCAATGTCTTCATGGTCTTCACTGAAATATCCCTTGAAATTTAAATGGTTAATGTTTTATGGTGTACATTAATTCAGACGCGAACTATTTTCAATTCCAAATATTGATTAGATAACCACTCGTTTATTCCTTATAGTCAATTATTTCCTAAACATTCGCTGTTTAAACATTAATAACACATTTATATTGAGCAAAGGTAAATTTTCCCATCTGCAAACATCGTAAAGCTTGTTCTTGTTTAGAAGTTATCATATTATACTCTGGTGTAAAACTTCGATAAAATTCTTCTTTACATAGGTCATATTTACTAGTTCCCGGCCTGTAAGGTTTTGCAGTACTAATCAATTACCAGTTGATAGTATAATCTTTTTTCCTGTCTTTAAAAGACCAGATTAACCTACTTAGAAGTGATTATCCAGTCTTATTTTGAAAATGAGTGAAGTCACACCGACGTAAAAGTATACGTTTCCCTCAGATGTAACTTTACATCTATATATATTACAGTTTTAGTTTTACATTTATCATTAACTTAACACGAGTGCTGGTTTGAACAATTACAGAGATAATTTTGTATGTAAAAACTGGAAGAGAAGAAAACGCTAAGAATTTAACAGTCACGGCAAGGGAAACAGCCCAATTTAATCTAATTAATAACGGAGATTCAGATAAAAATTCCGCTAGAAATAGAACAAATATAGTAAAAGAGTAAATAGCAAAAAGAACACAGTGAAAACAAGTTTCGTTTTACCACTAACAATCAAATTAATACAAATCTGAGAGAAATATAAAAGATTATCTTTGTAATTGTTCAAACCAAGACTAGTGTTTTGTTAATAATAAATGTAAAACTAAAAATGTAACACCCACCCTTAGTGGTTAGCCATATTGAGATGGTTAGTATACCTCACATTGTCGTCCAGTTACTGTTAACATCTCGTTCAGAGATTTATTATTGCTTGCATGCAGTTTTTCGAGATCAGTGACGAAAAGTTACTGGAAAAACGTTATAGGATTTGCATTGGGACTCCCTTCATCGAAAACCGGTGATTGTCGTACGCCGACGACAGGTCAATACCTAGAAACCGCAGTCCGTGCGTATCACTTAGGTTGACGAGGGAGGGATGACCTCTCTTTGCAAATACCATAAGAGCACAGAGAGTGTGCCTAAAGCCAGCTGGAGACGATGTTCTCCTGGGGCTACAAGCTACAGTAACACCCACCCTTAGTGGTTAGCCATATTGAGATGGCTAGTATACCTCACATTGTCGTGCAGTTACTGCTTACATCTCGTTCAGAGATTTATTATTGCTTAAAAATGTAATATATAGAAGTAAAGTTACATCTGAGAGAAATGAATACTTTTACGTTGGCGTGACTTTACTTATTTTAAAAACAAAACTGGATAATTCCAAACAAGTCTAAGTAGGTTAATCTGGTCTTTTAAATACAGAAACAAAGACTAAACTATCAACTGATAATTAATTAGTACTACAAAGCCTTACAGACCGGGAACTAGTAAATATGACCTGTGTATAGAAGGATTTTATCAAATTTATACATGAGAGTATAATATGATAAATTCTAGAAAAGAACAACCTTTAAGATGTTTGCATATGAGAAAATTTACCTTTGGTCAATATAAATGAGTAATAAATATTTAAACAGCGGAAGTTTTTGAAATTATTGACTAAAAGCAATAAACGAGTGATTATCAAATCAATATTTGGAATTGAAAATAGTTCGCGTCTCAATTAGCGTACAACATAAAACTTTAACCATTTAAATTTCAATGGATATTACAGTGAAGACCCCGAAGACATTGCACCGGTATTATAGTAAAGATGCAATTGTAACGGTTACTAACGGATGCAGTCAAAACATATGCAGGTCTATTTGAGGCTGTATTTATATATCATATATATAAATGTGAATTAAAATACTAAATGC
>NC_042998.1:67955425-68047925 GCF_006345805.1 Octopus sinensis | reverse complement strand
GCATGAAAGAAAATTGAAATATTGTCATCACTTACATGAAAAAATTGAAATATTATCTTTCAATATTTTATTAATTGACACATTATTAATTATCTTATAACAACAATGCCTGGAAAAATTATGGATTACATGGAAAAATGCGAGCATGAAAAGTAATATTCTTAAGATTATAAACCTGGAAAGTACAGGACAAGTTATTACACCTGAAAAAGTATAGGGCAAGCTATTACTTAAAGTAAAGAATAAGAAAGTTTTTACTTGAAATATTGCAGCTAAAATTAAAATTTGAATATTAAAACTTATTTTATAATAGTTTAAAAATGACACTACATACATATATATATATATATATATATATATATATATATATATATATATATATTAGGGAAGGATTGGAAAATATTAGCTTTATAAATCCTAAAATTCACTCCATATCTGCCCACGGGCATATGGCGTAGTGGTTAAGAGCTACTAACCCCAAGATTCCGAGGAAGTGACCTGAACAAAAATAACATCGGAAAATACCTTAGGAATAATAATTTGCCCAAGACACCCGACGAAACGTTGTGTTAGCAACAAACAAGATAAGGACAAATATCGTCAAATGTAAATAAAGTACATAACTCCTCATCTCTTAAATATAGAACTGTAGCACTATACTTATTTAAGTAGAAGTTGGTTAATTTACTACCTTAAATACAGAAAAAAAGTGACTAATTAGATAAACTTACTAATTAGCTGAACAGTTTTGTTCAATAAATTTGAAAGATGAGAACTGTAAAGAGTGATAAATTAGAAGAACTGGCATTCTTTGCTGCAATATTTTAAGCAAAAAGTTTCTTATTCTTTACTTTACTAGAAGTAATAGCTTGTCTTATACTTTTACAGGTGTAATATCTTGTCCTGTACTTTTCCAGGTTTATAATCTGAAGAATATTACTTTTCATGTTCGCATTTTTCCATGTAATATAACATTGCCCATCATATTTAATGGTTTCAAGCTATTGAATGTAATTTTATGGTAGCTATTTAGTGCAGATCCTGCAAAAAGCATACAGGCTTTATTGTAGGGTATGGAAGGGAGTTCTGCACAGATGCCGGGAGAAAGAAACAACTGCACATCGTCTAAAATGAATTCAGAACCAGCGGCGAACAAAATGATGAAGGAAGAATCCGCCCTTATAGTAGTATTAAATGATGCAGAGAAAGAGTGAGCGTGTCTGCAAATCAGTGCTTGCAGTGTACTGGTATGTGTTTATTTACGATCAGTCGGGCGGTTTTGTTTAGAAGCAGTTTTAAATGCTTTCGTGAAGTAGAAGAATCGTTGTCTCAGATTATTGGTTTCAAATTTTGACACAAGGCCATCAATTTCGGGCGAGGGAGTAAGGTGATTACATCGATCTCATTGTTTAACTGTTACTTATTTTATCGGCTCCGGTGACATTTGAACTCAGGACATAAAAATGGACAAAAAACTACTAAGCGTTTAATTACTGATTCTAACGACTCTGCCAACTCGCTGCCTTAAATTATTAAGCGACAAATGCTAAGGGATGTAGAGTTCTCTGGTTCTAAACAGGAATCCTTTGTAAGCAGTTTTTACAATTCATTTTTATGCATCAGTGTAGACCCCGTGACTCGTGAACAGAATCTGGAAGGATTGGAATCTACAGTGTTCAAATGAAGGAAAGCTGTTTAAAAAGAGTGTTGTAATTCAGTTCTATATTTAAGAGATGAGGAATTATGTACATTATTTACATTATTTACATTTGATGGATATTTGTCCTCATCAGGTGTCTTGGGGAAATTTCGAACCTGGGTTCTCATTCCTAAGGTATTTTTCGATATTATTATTATTATTACTATTATTATTATTATTATTATTATTATTATTATTATTATATCAGGTCTCTGCCTGGAATCGAACTCGGAATTTTGGGGTTAGTAGCCCGCGCTGTTAACCATTACGCCATATGTAAATAATGTAAAGTGTTGTAATTATTGCATATTGAGATATGTTTACCAGCAGTGTGAAATTACTGTAGAAAATATACTGAAGTCAATAAAATGTTGGTAGGACCTTCAGCAAGTTTCACACATCCATCAGTCTGATTTGATACGAATTTATTGAATCTGAAAGGATGAAAGGCGAGATTTGAGCCAAGAGCGCACAGATAAGGAAGAAACACTGAGGAGCATTCTATTCGCGCTTCTAAAGATTCTGCTAACGTACCGATGAAATTGATTGAAGAAACACTGCCTATCAAAGAGATAACTGACAGATGGAATCTGTTCGTTTCTAATTAACTGAAAGTTTTAAATGTCGCACAGAACTGGTCAAAGTCTCTACGCATTGCAAGATACAGAAATAGCTATGGTTCCAATTAAGTTCTCAAAAGTGGAACCAACATATGTGAGACGTGGAAAAGCAGTGGGTATTATTTATCTCCAAAAATAGTCAGGAAATCCTTGCAAGGTTTCTCTTTCTGTATTGGTATTCAAAAGAATGGCCAATGTTACATTTGAACATCTAATTGCATCTCCAGTCTACAATAATGTCCCGTATAAAGGTGGCGAGCTGGCAGCAATGTTAGCGCGCCGGGCGAAACGCTTAGTTGTATTTCTTCTGTCTTTACGTTCTGAGTTCAAATTCTGCCGAGGTCGATTTTGCCTTTCATCCTTTCGGGATCGATAAATTAATTACCAGTTGCGTACTGGAGTCGATCTAATCGACTACCCCACCACAAAAAAATTTCGGGCCTTGTGCCTAAAGTAGAAAAGATTATTACAACACGTGTTCGACTATTGTACTCTCGAAGGAATTCGGCCTCGTTGTCTTCTGGATGGTTATTCTTGCCTGATGCAGTAACCATAGACGGCACATACAGGCTCTCAGTCAGACAACAAAGGAGTGGAAAGAGATGATACTAACCAGTAGAGAGAGGTAGCAAATTGAGAGAAAAGACATTATAATGACGAAGAGATATACTTAACACCTATTATAATGTGACTAAAATTATTAGTTATCTAAGCCACAGTTTGTTAACGGACTCAGTCCGTTGCTAAGCCCGCTGGTCTTTAGGCGAGCAAATGTAACACCATCTCAAAAATTTTTAAATATTAGTGAAAAAACAAAGTAGAATTTGCATTCTTATAAATCTTTCTTCGCCTTCGTTTTGAACAGGTTTAAAATATTTTAGACCATTTACATCTGATTAAACATGGTCATTTGCTTGCCTGTTTTCCAATCCTCATAAACCCGCAAGGGGCTGTGAGGGTTTTGCTAACTCCTAAGATAAATTCTACCCAGGGATATTATCATGAGAAATATTTATCATAACTAAACAATGTTATCCTAAGACTAATTTTTGTCGACAAGTTCCATAAATCCGGAGTTTTCAAGGTGTTTAGGCTGGGAGTACAGTGCACCTCAACTCAACGTCACGGACGGGACGTCAGTTATGCGCGCAATTAATCACGTTTAGTAAGTGTATTGGACCAACCTGAAGTGGATAAAGTACCTTGTTCAAAGTCACACTTAAAAGAGGGCAGCGGTATCAAATTCCCCCTCCACCAAAAGCCAATCCCATAGAATTGGTCAATTAAGATGGCGGTGCCTCAACATGGCCACAGTCTCAGAGCTGAAATCTATAAAAGAATAAAAAATATATATGTTTACTTACTTCTTTTGTTCAATTTCTTTTCGAACTTTACAAGGAACAGCATTGCTCGAACATTTATCCGACTCCATGTCCTGGTAGCGCACATACGGTATTTCCTCAAGAGTAACAACTCGCATGAAAAATCTGTCGGGTTTACCAATTGGTGGGGATGTGGAATTTCCTGGCCAGATGATATCATGCATTTTCAAACCATTATTGTCCCATTTACCTACCTACAATATAAAATGTAACAAAATATTTAATATAAATCTTTATATATATATATATAAGCAGCAAATTTATACGATATTATATATGTACATGTATATATCTTCTTACTGACATAGAATGTAAACACTTATCATTATAGCATAACATTGAACATTATCACTAACTACTTAGTCATGATTAACATAAGCGAAACCTGTCGGGTATTTGAATAATTTGTTACACACATATTTTCCAACATTATATTCCTGAGCATTCTGCATCCTTTTATACATACGGACATACATATATATATATATATAAATTCATGCATACACACACTGATACCCCCCCCCATATATATATATATATATATATATATATATATTAATATATATTTGTATATCTACGAGGTAGGGTGCTGAAAATTCCTGCCTTTGGGTATATGTATATAACAAGAAATTTTATCATTAGAATCGGCGGATTGGCAGAACTGTTGCAGTGTCGGAAAGAATACGTTCTGACATTTAGCTACAACTTTTGAGGTTCCGAGCTCAAATCTTGTCGCGGCCAACTTTCCCTTTCATAAAATAAAGCCAACTTTCCCGTTCTATAAAATAAAGCCAACTTTCCCGTTCTATAAAATAAAGTATCCTTAAAACAAAGTACCCGTAAAATAAAGTACGTGTCAAGTACTCTATACGATTTAGTCTACTAATATTCGCGAATGAAATTTCAGGATTTCTGCCCCTGTTAACCCCGTAACCAGGTAAGTTAAGGAAATATTTTGCATAGAAATTCATACCCAAAATATTTACAACGGTGAAAATCTCGTGGCAATAACTGCAGTATTTTTCGTTGATAGATGCATGGTGTTAGGTTAAATAAAAGTTCCTATGTAAACAAGTGGACGTGGAAAGACTGTTCCCCAAACCGAAAATGTTAACGTCAATGGTCTCTCTTGTTCCAGTAAATAAGTGCTACAAATAATTAAGGACTGATAAAAATATATCATACAAAGGTACTACGAATAGGGGTAAAGTAACCAAAGAATTATACAACAGACTTCAAAAAAATATTCTTACTCAAATATCTATCAAGTGCAGATATAATAGTCATAATATAGTTATTTCGGGTATAAAGACAAAAGGCTTGTTGAATCATAGAGGCTGGTTGTCCAGCAGATGAGCAAATCTCTTTTGAAAATAGCAAAAAAGGCGGTTATGGACAATTATTTCGAAACCTGCAACTCCTTTACTCAACGAATATAGTGAATAATTATAAAATTTCTGTCATTCCAATAATCATTGGTGTATTCGGTTATGTTTCTAAAAATCTAAGCGTTAAAAGTGGAGGATGAAGTTTCAACCAGAGAAAAAGCCTGGTTAACAAATTTTACAGATATAATCTGAAACTGGAACAATAAAAATAAGCAACACACTCTTGAAGTAACAGCCATCGTCGTTATTCAAATTCAAGTGATGAAGCTTTTCTTTCTTTACTAGCAACCAGTTTCTCCATTCTAGAAACATTTCCAATAAATATTTTAGAAGAAAAAAAGACATCCGTCCACCCACCCGTACATGTGTTGCGCGCGCGCAATCACACACACACACACATGCACACTTGCTTATATACACAGTTACACTTATATTTACATAAGATGCACTCCGAGATAAAAATAGTCAATGGTTGTGAGAAACTGCACCTTCAATTCCTTTCTTATATATATATATATATTATATATATATATATGTGTTGTGTGTGGTGTGTGTGTGTGTGTGTGTGTGTGTGCATGTGTATATGTGCATACGCGTTTGTTTGTGCATATATGTATATATATTATATATATATATTATATATATATATATATATATATATACTGTAAATTTAGAGTGAATACTTGATAAGTGTAAGCATATATATATATTCCTTCACATACACATATTCTGCATGGTAAATCACATCTCTATTAGAGACATCATATCCGTCATATTAGTTAATCTCTCATCTCTCTCTCCCTTTCTCTCTCTCTCTCTCTCTCTCTCTTTCTTTCTCTCTCTTCCATTATCTCTCTTTACTCTGTTTTTCTCTCTTTGACTGCGATTCTCCACCTCTGTTCTTTCCCCCGCCCCCCGTTTTTATATCATTAGCAACGACGTACAAACACATTATCTTCAAACACACATTAACATATCTTCACACATACATGTACACACGCATATTCACCCCCACCCCCCCACACACCGCATACAATCTAATAATCACACACTTTCATATACTCCTACGCACATTTACACACACACATTTCTCCCCGCCACCACTCGTAACTATTATCCGTGTCTCATTTCCTCCGCCCTCATCTTTTAAAGTCTTTTATTTCTACGGTATTCACATTAAGATCAACACGAGACTTCTCAAACGTGTTCGTCCATTTATAATCGAGGCGAAACACATTTGGAAACCACTCCAGACTCTGAGTAGGTTATCGAAATCACGTCAGGAGCTTTTGGAATCGCTATTAAATTTATAATATCGGAGCTGTTATCACTAAGTGGTCTGTAGTTTTCTTTCCACTAATGTAATACTGTTAGAGCTGGACCAAGTGTATAAAGTATTAAAATATAAAAGAAATCAATATGTGACAGAATTCGTTATACTTTTCTTTCAATCTTTTCCGTCTTTCGCTCAATCATTGTTTCTATATTACTTTTATTGGTCATTTTTGCATTCAGCCGATTGATATATTCTTTTTTAACTATCATCTATTCATATATATATATATATATATATATATTATATATATATATATAATATATATAGTATCTTGTCTGTCTGCCCGTTTGCCTGCTGCCTACCTGCCTATCTATCTATCTATCTATCTATCTATCTATCTATCTATCTATCTATCTATCTATCTATCTATCTATCTATCTATCTATCTATTCATATATACATGTATGTATATATATATATATACGTGTATATGTATATATAATATATATAATATATATATATATATATATATATATAGTGTATATATATGTGTGTGTGTATATGTATATATATATATATCTTATATATATATATATATATATATATATATATATATATATATATATATATATCTATATATATATATATATATATATATGTGTGTGTTTGTATATATATATATATATATTTATCGATCGATCAACCTGTCTATATTTACCATCTTTATGCTATGTACTGTATGTATGTATGTGTGTGTGTGTGTATAATCTGTCATTCGATTTCTTTCACTCCTTCCCTCTATTTATCTACTTATCCACCTTTATACCTGCCTACCTACCTACATGTCTGCCTGCCTGCCTACCTGCCAACCTGCTTACCTGCCTATCTATCCATCTATCTGGATACAAACATATAGAAACAGGTATGCACACACAAATGAAAGTGTACGTACGCACATACTTATATAACATACATAAACACACACACATTTAAATACATACATTCACGCACGCATATATACACACGTATATAATATTTTCTATTTTTTACTATCTATACCATTTTCTATTTCGATTTCGTTCTCCTTATATTCAGGAGGGAGTGAAAGACAGATGGTGGTGGTGTACGGTGGTGGTGGTGGTGTTGGGTGTTAAAAAGAGGAAATTATTCTTGTATTATTTTGCTATTCCCATTCTCTCTTGTATTGCTAATGATCAAATCTTAAACCTATTGAGAGATGGACGAAGAGAAAACAGTCTTATTCAAACATTTCGAAAAGCAATAACTACAAATACACACACACGCGCACACACACACAGGCACACATACACACCACGCACACACACCACACATACACACATACACGCACAGATACACACAGATTCGCACACAAACGTACGTACGTGTGCATAAGTACGTTCATATGTATATATATATATATATATATATATATATATATATATATATATATATATATATATATATATATATCCGTACAGGTATGAATACAGATTTATAAATCTCTATATAAGTGTGTATATAAGTACACACACATATATACACTTATACACAATACATACAATTATATATATATATTATATATATATATATATATGTGTGGTGTGTGTGTGTGTGTATGTGTGTGTGTGAGTGTATATATATAATATATATATTATATATATATATATAGAGAGAGAGAGAGAGAGAGAGAGACAGGCAGACAAACAGACAGACAGACAGTCACTTTATATATGTATATACAGATATACATGTATAAGTATACCTATTTATAGTTATGTATATATATTTATATATATGTATGTATGTGTGTGTGTGTGTCTGTAATAGACTCAGGCACACATATACACGCACATAATAGATGAGTAAGAGACGGAACTGAGACCGTGTGGGCGCCGTGAAGTCATGCAGTGTGAATTCAGCATTTCATATCTTGCGCGCGTCATCTCTCCATATTTGAATCACTTTCCATTAGAGAAAAGAATGTGAGGAAGCCACAGAGAAAAAGAAGCAACTACAACACAGAAATGGTACTTTTTTAACAACTGCTACAAATAGAATGGCTAAACCAGCCCCGGCAGCATATAAGGTTAGATCTAAGAAAACTAGGATGACTATCAATTTGCGTGCCAACCCTGGGGTAAGCAATAAAAACAAAAACAACAATAACAGCATGGTTGACTGTAGTATATTATCTTTTATCTGAAGCACCACCGTGAAGATTTTTCAATCGAATGAATCGACCTCAGTACTTGGAAAACTGACACTTATTTTATCGGTCTCGTTTGCCAAGCATCTAAGTTACGGTGACGTAAACACACCAACCCGATTTTCAAGCAATCGTGAGGGACAAACGCTGACATAATGATACATACCTACCCCCCCCCCATACACTCACACACTTATATGACGGGTTTCTTTCAATTTCCGCCCACCAACTCCACTTATAAGACTTGGCTATGATAGAAGACACTTGCCCAAAGTGCCACAGAGTGGGACTGAGCCCAGAATATTGTGGTTGGTAAGCAAACCTCTTACCACACAGCCACACCGGCGTCTAAGAATGTGCTCCACCAAGCTTTCCTTCCTGCTGTGCATGAAGTTGGCGAGCAACGAGACAAAAAGAGAGAGAAAAAGGGCAAAATATTGGGCCCTTAGAAGATGACTAAAACAGATAGGAATTAGAGAGAGCTGGGAACAGAAAGAAAGAGCATGTGTAAGGATGAGGTGCGGGAGAGAATAAATTATAAAATTAGGACGGAGTAACTCTGGAGAAAATCTGAAGAATTTCACTAGTGTCGAAGAACCAGAAGTTGAGCGTCATGCACATTACTCTTCTTCGTCTGATTAAACGATTACATACATACATACATGCATACTTACATACATACATACATACATACATACATACATACATACATACATACATACATACATACATACATACATGCATAATGCATGAGACTTGGTAGGTAGCTCCTTGAACAACATTCCTTGTCTGATAACCGCGAATACATGCCCGAAGAAGTCGCACGACTCTACCGCAACGTATTATCAGATGAAAGGATGAGCCAATATGAGCAGAAGGTTATGCATGGATATATTAGTAGAAAGCCCCGTGATGATAGTAACATCGATCATAAAAGCAGTCTATCATGGACCAATAACCGGTTTACTACCTCCCATTTTGAAGGGTATGCGTTTGGAATCCAGAAGCAGGAAATATCAGTCAAGTACCTGAAGTACAAAAGTGATAGAGATACAGGAAAGCAGTAAAATATGACAACCGATGCAGATTTTGTGGAGTTAATACCGAAGATATCACCCACATCATAAGCGGTTGTCCGGAAATGTCATCACGGTATTATTTACCGATGAGGCATGATATAGTTAGGACACTCTATAATTCCGTCGAAAAGGTAACTCCGAGGACAAAGAAATAAGAACCCACAGTGTGGTAGATGCCATAGCCACACATAATAGAAAGGAGTACTGGTAGAATGTCCCAATGAAGACCTCAATAAAATGTAAGCACAACTGATCTGATATAAGGATTTGTGATAAAGAAGAGAAACTGTGTGCAGTTGTGGAATTAGCTGCCCAGTAGATGGCATAAAGCTGAATATCAGTAGAAAAGGGAACACCTATGCTGAAATACTGAGACATCTGCAGTTACTCTATCCAGATTATAAGTTCTGGTTTGTACCTGTAGCTATTGGGGCCCGGTGGTATGTAACACACTCTTTAAATACCAATCTTGAGAATTTAGGCTTCTCAAAACCAAGAAGGAGAAGACTAATTCGAAGACTACAAATCAAATCCATCATTGGAACTGCAAAAATCTTGGGGTTAGTAAAATCACTGAAACTGTAAAATCTTCCGAGTTCGATTCCAGGCAGTGACCTGAATAATAATAATAATAATAATAATAATAATAATAATAATAATAATAATAATAATAATAATAATAATAATAAAGACATTGAAAAATACCTTAGGAATGAGAACCTAGGTTCGAAATTTCCTCAAGACACCTGATGAAGGCTGGAGGGTATATAAGCCGAAACGTTGTGTTAACAACAACCAAGATGAGGACAAATATTCGTCAATTGTAAATAATGTAAATAATGTACATAATTCCTCATCTCTTAAGTATTGAACGATTGAAATTATTTAAAATCAAAACGTCTTTTATTCCATTTTGTATCATCTATTCATGTAAACACTACACATACTATAAAATTTCTGATGTATACTCAGTATCAGGATCATTTCTCCCTATATGATGACATCAGATCGCCAGAAACTCTGGGTGAACTTTGCTTGGCATTCTACAAATATTTTTTTACCCGATTTTGTCTTATTGAACTACATATATATAAGTACACGCCTAGAAGACATTCTGCCTTTTCCTCTTATGTGGTTGGACTGAGGGAAATTGCACCAGATCTAAACTTGTAGTTCGATAGCTGATAATCAAGTGCAATAAATATTTGGACATGTTAACAATGAGTTTAACCTTATTATTGTGCCAGCTCGGTGCCAAAGTCTGCTTTGGATGCCAAATAATCACCTTAGTCGATTTTAAAACTACAAAGAAGACAGTAACGTTGTGAGAAAGAATGAAAACAGGAAAGAGAGAGATAGAGAGGAGAGAGAGAGAGAGAGAGAGAGAGCGAGAGAGAGGGAGAGAGTGTGTGTGTGTGTGTGTGTGTGTGTGTGTGTGTAAAAGCGTGAGTTAGAATGATGCAGAAAAGGGAAAATACAAAGTATTACATTTTGCATAAATATATAAATTATACATAGTTTTGAGATGTGGTCATGGATAATTATTCAGGAAGATGAAGAAGAAATACATACATACATACAGATATATATACATATATATATATATATATACACATACACACACACACACACACACATATATATATATATACACATACACATACATATACATACATATACATATATATGTATATACATGCATATATATGCATATGTAAACGTACACAAACACACACACACATATATATATATATATATATATACATACCCACACGCGGACACTCTCACACACACAAACACTCAAATACAGAATATAAAGTCAGAAGAAGAACAAAATGAAAAATGAAAATACTAATACTATTGTCAGAAGACGGAGCTGAGGAAAGAGAAGATGGAGAAGTGTTGAAAGAAGTAAGTGACGCTGTAGAATGTGAGTGTGTGTGGGGGAGAATGGGAAGAGTAACGATGTGAACTGGAGTAAGAAGAGCGTTGTAATTAAAATGGAGGAAGAGTTGTGTTTAAAGCGATAGCAAGAGCTAGAAAGAAATAATGTGGTGTATGAAGTAGAAGGAAGGTGAATAGTTTGGATTCAGTTAAATAGTGAGATCTTCAGATATTAATAAAGTGGAACGGTTGTATGGGAAGGAATAACAGATAGCAGTGAAGAACTATAGAAAGAATTGGAGGGAAATAGAATGAGTGAATGAAATTGAGGGGTAGACAGAGAGAGAGAGAGAGAGAGAGCGGACAGAAAGAGTGAGAGAGGGGACAGAAAGAGAGAGAGAGAGAGAGAGAGAGAGAGAGAGAGAGAGTAGCGGATGAAGGGTGTTGGTGGTGATTGTGATAAAAAAAAAGATTGCCAAAGATTATTGGCGAACAAAAAGTGCAGATTGCAATACCGGGAAGTTGGTGGAATTTTTTATGCGAATATTGGAAAAAAAAAAACACACACCCCCACCACAAAAAAACAAAACAAATACAAAACAAAATTCCTAAAAAACCAAGACAAAAGAAAAGGAAGATAAAGAAAATAAAATTATTGGAAGATATGAGAAACATTACTTTATTAATAAGATCTAGCTCACAGTTTCTTGGATAAGGCTAAAACCACTACAACTACTAACAATAAGTAACGCTGTCATGATTACCAACATTACCTGCAGTAGCAGCATCCACATTTTAATCACCACTACCATCACCACCACCACCACCACCGATACTGGCATTATCATCATCATCATCATTATCATCATTGTTATCATCATCATCATTAGAGCCAGCACTCTCATTACGAAATCACCAGTACTATGCCGCAGCTGCTACTGCTACTGCTGCTGCCGCTGTTGAGCTGCTGTTGATGGTGATGATGGCGGTGGCTATGGTGATGTTAGTGATTAATGATTGAAGATAAAAATGATGATGAGGAATGAGTAGGAGAAAGGAGAAGTGGACGAGGAATGCAACAACAAATAGAATGGATAACGATGATGATGATGACGATGATGATGATGATGATGATGATGATGTGGAGGAGGAGGAAAAGAAGGTAGGCTTCAATGATTTCATCATTTCTTATCATCAAAATTCTTTCAGTTCGCTGAAATGTTTAGAGAACAATTCCTCTTTTCTCAATCATTTATTTCTTCCTATTAAAAGATTTAGGCTGGAGCCATAATCCAGTCTTTGTCTTGTATCTTTTACTTGTTTCAGTCATTGGACTGCGGCCATGCTGGGTTACCGCATTCGAGAATTTTTTTGTCGACTGAGTCGACCCCAATTTTCAGTATTTTTCTGCCCTTTTAAACCTGGTAATTATACTATAGGTGTCCTTTGCCGGACCGCTAAAACACACCAACACTGGTCGTCAAGTGATGGCGGAGGACAAGCACAAAGATAAAAATACACACACTTACACACACATATGTAATTGTGTATGTATATATATATAGATACACACACGTATGTATGTATATATGCTTGTATATATATATATATATATATGCATACATACATACATATATATATATATATATATATATATATATATGCATAGATACATACATATATATATATATATATATATATATATATGCATACATACATACATATATATATATATATATATATATATATATATATATATATATATATATATAATATATATATATATATATATATAGAACTTAGATAACTTATCGGCCCAGGCCACGACTAAATCAATAGTACCACCTCGAAAAGTCCGTTAGTTAATTATTTCGGGACACCATGAACCGCTCAAGCAGAGAGATGTTACTGGTTGAGACGTATCCAGGTGTAGGTGGTTTATCCGGTATTTCCTGGAGGAATTTGTCCAGGTACCGTTTGAAAGTTTTGGGGTCTTTTTCAATTTTAGTTCCAGCATGGCCGCAGTCAAAGTGACTGAAACAAGTTAAAGAATATATATATATATATATATATATATATATAATATATATATATATACCTATAGATATATAGACACTCCCAGATTATATATATATATATATATATATATATATATATATATATATATATATATATATATATATGTATGCATGTATAACTACATATATCTATAACTATATGTATATCATTCTTATAAAAATAAGAAAAAAGCTGTCCGCTATTAGCTCCATGAGGCCATCGCCTTAAGTTAGCTATTTGATACACAAACTGTATCCATATAACCTTCGAACAAGGGAGGTCAGTCGCCCCACACTACTTGACCGGCAGCTACCGGTCAAGTAGTGTGGAGCGACTGACCTCCCTTGTTCGAAGGTTATATGGATACAGTTTGTGTATCAAATAGCTAACTTAAGGCGATGGCCTCATGGAGCTAATAAGCGGACAGCTTTTTTCTTATTTTTATAAGAATGCCATATTAGTATGGCGCTAACTATTATTTTCCGGGAACGCTGCCGCTGTTCTCTTTTAGAGAGACTTAGTTATTTTAATATTTCTAATATATGTATATCTATCTATATATATATATATATGTTTGTAAGTGTGCGTATATATATATAATATATATATATATATATATATACAACGGCTACAAAATCCACCCACAAGGCTTTGGTCAGCCCGAGGCTGAAGACACTTCCCCAAGGTGCAAGGCGGTGGGACTGAACTAGGAACCATGTGGTTAGGAAGCAAGCTTGTTACCGGGGGAGAAGAAATAGACACCTGAATCAATGGCCAGTTGAAAACACGTGAATACATTTAGCACTCTCTTCCCCCCTCTCCCTTGGCTATATCTCCTCCCCACTTCTTTCTCTCTCTCTCTTGCGTTTCTTTGCCTGTCTTTCTGACACATTGTCTCTACATTTAACTCAACGAATTTACCTGCCGTGAGCCCCATTTGGGGATCTGCTAAAAATAGTCTGATTGCCAGTTGTTTGTTGTATTTAAAGTGAATTGCTTATGTACATTGCATATGCAGAGGTGTGTTTCACACTATTTAGTAGTTAAAGTTTGTCATTATTAGCTCTGGCTACTTCTAGAGCACATTTTATGTCATAAATCGCAATTTTTGAACTACAAAAATAATGATTGATTTGAAAACGCTTTTTTTTTTGCATTTCCCATCTATATTGTCCTTTGATATTTCATACATATCGTTTATCTTTACGTTCTGAGTTCAAATTCCGCCGAGGTCGACTTTGTCTTCCATCCTTTCGGGGTTGATAAATTAAGTACCAGTTGTGTACAGGAGTCGTTCTAATCGACTGGTGCCCTCCCCCCAAATTCCGGCCTTGTGCCTAGATTAGAAAAGGATATTTCATACATATTCACATTTGGTACTATAATTTCAAAAAAACTAAAATATTTATTAATGCAATTGAATAGAAAAGGATAAATATGTTTTTTTCAGCGATCCCCATTTGTGACTTTTCGAAAAATTTATCGTAATTTCCAAAATAATTCACATGCAAAGAAAATTTAAATATATATTATTTTAACTCCTAAAACAACTGGCAAAGCCAAAACGTAGGAATAAAAAAAATTGGCAGTTAATGGGATAGTAAAATAAAATGGATGGAATTATGTTGTAGACGGTGGGAAAAGGCAGACCCCACTCCCTATAAATATATACAACAGTCATCTTATTGGATGTGTATGTATGTCCTGTTTACCTAGTTACCTACATATATGAATATGTGTGTGTTACATACCCTACCTATATCACATGTATATATAAGAATATGTGCTCACATAAGTGTTAAGAGGGGTACGATCCGGTTCTTGACTGAAGACTGAGGGCTTCGAATGTCCTGTCCGTGTTTATTGTATCGTCTTCTAAGAGTTATGCGTTCTTGTCCCTGTTTGTATTTTTCTACATATCTTAATATATATATATATATATATATATATATATATTATATATATATATATATATATATATATATAGTCAATTCAACAAAATAATTCAAATAACGAATAAAAAAGAAGAAAGAAGACGAAAAGAGAAAAAAGAGGGGAAAAACGAACGCGTGGACGTGAACAAGAATTATAGTAATTTGAGTCTCTGTGAAAGGGGAAAGTTTTTAACGTTTCGAGCATGGTTCTTCGTCGGAAAGGAGAAAGGGAAAAGTCTAGTGAAGAAGGAAAAGGGAAAATCGCCAACCGTCCACCCGTGGTTACAATATATATATATATATATATATATATGGAAGGATATATTGGAACCAAGCCCGACGTGCTACGTTTCTGTAACGAGGCTACGGAGTTCTAAATTGCATGAGGGCCGAATAAAACTGTGTTATATAATAATATATAGATATAATCTCTCTTTCTCTCTCTCTTTCTTTCACACATACACGCGCGCACCCCCACACATTCACGCACACACATGCACCCCCACACGCATTTAAAGATGTAGTTACCACTTATTCTCCACGAAACTGCACAGATATATCGAACTAGGTATGATCGGTTCTCAGGCAAACGCCTTATCGCAAAGCCTTGCCCTACTTTCTTCTAGCAGATTAAAATATTAAATACACTTGTATATTAACAGCATTAGAATATTTTCATCACTGATTTAGATCAACCTTAAATACATCATCGTATTAAATTTATGTGAATTTTTTATATATATATATTACTACTGTATAACGACTGGATGTTGGATATTTTTCTGTTTGAAGGAAACTAAAGATAGATTAGCGTCAAAGAAGCAGACATTCGCATATACTGTCTTTAAAAAAATCCATAGAATACGACTTAATTTTTGCGTATGAAGACAGCTGATCCGGGTTTTGTAAGTCTTTTAAAGACTGAAACTAGGTCAGTGGCGTTATTTGCGTCAAACAGAATCGATTCAAACAAGCATGAGTGTGGAATCGATAAAAATCTCAAAAATTGTAATTCAAATAGCCATGAGTTTGGAATTTCTGAAATCAAGTTATACTGTCGTAATTTTGATGCAGTCATTTTTTTCTGTGACAAGACAGCTTAATATTTCAACAGTTTGTTCAGCAGATATCTAAACTATTTTCAACTACATGCCTGATTATCAGCGATTAATTTTCCAGTCACGCCAAGAAATTGGATGAGTGGACTTGCGTAAAGCTCATTATTCATAATGTTTCATGGAAGCAATTGTGATATAATTCCTGAACGTGGGTGTTTTCCTTCTTGGTTACAAGATTACTCCGTGCTAGTGCAAGATTGCTTTATATGGAAGTTTTTTTCCGTTAGTCTTTTAAATATGCAGGAGAAGGGCTTTGCGTCTTTTATGTCTTTTATATATCTTTGTGTCTTTTATATCTGTATAACCAAAACATCTCTTTTAGTTCCATTCCTAACTGCTTCAATGAAAGTTTCAGAAGTCTAGGTCGTACGTTATGACTCTTCACAACGTTCAGTTGCAATCGTATATAATCTTCGCATTTTGGTAGAAATCTTTCTTTGTTTTCAGTGTGTTAGAGCAGACTAAGATAGCTTAAAATTTTTTCAAGATGCTGGTTTAACTAAGATGCATTTTCTATTCAGTATCAAAGATAAGGAACACACAGGCGTATGCAATTTTTTAATTGATGGTTATTTCTAACTTTGAATACTTTAGATAACTTACTTGCTCACTCAAAGAGCCTTCAGTACATTATTTTGGAGCAGCGATTCTTAAACTTTTTGTTATTCATAGCCACATTTTTCATCACGAGATTTTTCACGTCACCTGTTATTTAATATGCGTTTGTGAAATAACATATAGGTTACTCTTTTACTTGTTTCAGTCATTTGACTGCGGCCATGTTGGAGCACCGCCTTTAATCGGGCAACTCGACCCCAGGACTTATTCTTTTGTAACCCCAGTACTTATTCTATCGGGCTCTTTTGCCGAACTGCTAAGTAACGGGGACATAAACACACCAGCATCGGTTGTCAAGCGATGCTAGGAGGACAAACACAGACACACAAACACACACACGCATACATATATATATACATATATACGACGGGCTTCTTTCAGTTTCCGTCTACCAAATCCACTCACAAGGCTTTGGTCGGCCCGAGGCTATAGTAGAAGACACTTGCCCAAGGTGCCACGCAGTGGGACTGAACCCGGAACCATGTGGTTGGTAAACAAGCTACTTACCACACAGCCACTTCTGCGCCAAGAAGGTTGTGGGAATTTGATTTTCACAACCACAGCATTTCGCTTCGCGACCCACAGTTTAAGAAACTCTGTTTCAGAGAAATTAATATTTTCCGCAAGAACTTACAGTTTGGATCTACGATACAGATTTTGCAAGACATTTAGCATCTGATCATGGGACTGAATCTTCGTTTCCTAACGTGTGATTGAATTAATAAAATGTTCGTATAATTCTTCGGATAATTCTTCATACGTTGATCAAAAATAATATTTCTGAGTGTTCTAATTACCTCGATGGACGCTTCTAAAATAGCATCAAATGACATTTACCATCTCAGTATCGTACTAAATGTATAGACACCATTAGAAGGCACAGAACTGTAGAATTGTCTGAGATAAAATCTCTTCATAGAGATTATATATCGGAGCGAGCCGAACATCATCGTAACAATAGCTAAAAAATAACAGATGCGTTTCGTCTCACTCGAGGCTAATCAATGTGAACCCAATTGGCACCTGCTTAAATGAAATTCATGTTTCCATATTTAGGAAACATAATTGATTAAACATTCATTGGTATGGCAGAAGCTGTTCAGGCTAAGTCTATGAAGATATTTTTATCTTAAACACAATTTTTATGTTAGACGATTCCATTATGCCTTCTAACAATATGGAAATATTTAGTATGAATTAATTGCCGGTAGGGACATACAAATTCGAGCCAGCAATTAATAAGTACATACCAGTTATCAGGAACGTGTTTAATATTTAAAATTAATAAATCCAATTGTGTTACACAGCTAAATATTAGTAGTTATTTAAGCAATATGTTTGTAGGTGGTTAATGGTTTGGATGTGATACTGAAGAAGGAGCAAGAACACCTGAAATATCCATATACACCAATTACTTATTTTTCCATCTCTGATCACATTGTTTACATAGGCGTATTCGTATATGAAATGTAACTTTCAGTGCTGGCTCCAGTTTCTATGGAAAATCTGCTGAGATAACTACAAAAAGGGACATTTAATATGATTCATAGAGGGTCAGTTTAATTTAATGCTGTTTTAATCTCGTATATCTCGTATATCTACAGTCTAGCAAGCTTTTCAGCAACACCAATGACTACTATATTCACTGATTATTATATATCTCCCAGCACGATTTTAGTCTAAGCACATGACAACAAAAGCACGGCATTGACAAACAGCAACAAGCTGAATAAACGTCCGTCGTTCTTGTAAGTAACTACGGTGACGATGTTCGTCTCGCTTCGGTATTGTTTTTGCTTTGAAGAGATTTTATCTCATGATTTTACAGCAACGCGCCTTGTAACGGTGTGCGTACATTTATTATGATACACAGTATTATGCTCTGAATGCATTGGATATAACTCCTTGTATTTTCTACTTTCTATGCGTGCGTGTTCGCATTGTATGTTGATGGCTGATGAGTGTAACGATTGCTTTTATTTGATTTTCTCTGCTGATACTGGCAATAAGGGAAACAGCAATTTCGTTACGTGTTACTTTGAATATAATTTATTGGATAATGGTTTCTTGGTAACTGGGCAGTTACTTAGGAACAAAGATCCAATCTAAAACTTATATCTCTATAATGATTAGAGTATAATTCTTTAAAGGTATCCTATAACCAATTAGAGTAACTCTCCTGATTTTACTGATAGTTCCAGAGTATGTCTTGATTTACTTCTAAACGGCAGCTAAACAAGATATTTAAAATGTTCACACAACCTTTGATAGTTCACAGAACTGTCGGTGCCGTTGTTATCGTCAGTAATTACCACCGTAGAAAAATTTTATTTCTTCGAAAGATATTTTGAAATTAAGTTTGGCTGTTCTAAATATGTTGCGCAAAAGGTGTGTTTTAATATATCAGAGTTTTCAGCTGGTTTCAAACCGGGCAAATTGGTGCTCAAACACGTTTTATCGAATAGCTTTTTACGTGCAGAGTTGTATGCATGTATATGTTTAGAAATACGGTTTCTGCATGTATATATGTATGTACGCATGTGAGTGTGCATGTCTGTATATTTCTAGCTCCCTAAATCTACTATACATGCATCTATCTATCTATCTATCTATCTATCTATCTATCTATCTATCTATCTATCTATCTATCTATCTATCTATCTATCTATCTATCATCTATCTATTGGCGAACACGTACATCGCGTCCGTCATCTACTACCGCCTGACCGTTGTGTCTTGTCCCGACCCTACCATCAACAAATTAGAACGCATTTTCTTCCGCTTCTTGTGGAAAGGATGCGTCCCGATGGTCAGGCGATCCATTTGCTGTCAACACCCGTTAAAAGGAGGGCTGGGCATGCCGTGGTTGATCATGCGCAGACACGCGCTGAGACTGCGACATCTCCGGCTCTACGTAGACGACGGTGAACAAGTGTTGTCGCCGATTGTGAGGCACGCTTTCCTGCAGTGACTTTCCCATGAGCAACTTCAACACAACCAAAGCATTCTATAGGGGATTAGTGAAGGGGATGTACAACGACGATCTCCGGGCAAACCTGGGCGTCGACGAGGAATACCTGACCCACCTGTTCAAGACGACTTTCGGGCCTGGACCTATGGACAACTTCCAGAGATCCCTGGCCTGGCAGTGCTACCGAGAAGCGCTACCCGTTTGGGATAAGCTCTACAGACACGGCTCGAGAAACACAGGGTCGACCTGCTCGAGATGCGGTCAGAGCGACGAAACCGTTCTGCACGCACTCGTGCAGTGTCCAACCATTTCCGACCTGTGGGCTTATGTCGAACGACTGCTGTCACGTGTGGGACGAGTCGGTTTATAAGCCGAGTCTATCGTCAATATCGCCACGCCTCCTCCCTTCAAACGGGAAGGAAGAGCTATTTTCATCATACTTGTGGCTATGGCGAAAGAATGTATCTGTTGGACGCGTCTGAAAGTATTAGAGACAAACACTTTCGTCTCTAGTCAATCTCTCATCAATTTCTTGAAGTATCACTTGAAACAGCAAGTGAGAATAGAGAGGCAAGTTTTGTCTAGCGAATGTTTAAAAAAAAAATGGGTGAATGTAGCAAGGATGGCACGTATGGATGACGAAGCCATCTTGAGGATAATCCTATGAACCGGGAAAAATTTAAAATAGAGAGTTACTTACTTGCAAATAAATGTGTTAACATGTGACATTATTGACCGAGGTTACCGTGGTCTTTTCCGTAGGCTTTTCTTTCCGCGGATAAACCTTATCTGTTTCCCCCTGTACTCTTTACATCATGACATTTCTGTGATACTCAATCACTTTTGATCGTTTTTTTTTTACGATCCCTTTTGATTGAAAACCTATCCCCCTTTTTTCCTCCTAGCTAGCTAGCTAGATAGATAGATATGTTTCTTTATTAGCCACACAGGGCTGAACACAGGGGGGACAAATTACTAAGTAGAGCTTTTCTTTTGGGGTAGAAAAAAGGGGAGGATGTTTTCGATCAAAAGGGATCGTAAAAAACGATCAATAGGGATTGTGTATTACAGAAATGTGATGATGTAAAGAGTAATTATCTATCTATCTATCTATCTATCTATCTATCTATCTATCTATCTATCTATCTATCTATCTATCTATCTATCTATCTATCTATCTATCTATCTATCTATCTATCTATCTATATACATATAAGAAATTAGAAAAGAAAATAACATCACACGCAACATGAACAAAAATTTCCTCTTAAGAAAATACATATTCAAATAAGCAAACCATGTCGCTGGTAAGCAAGCTACTTACCACACATCCACTCCTGCGCCTATATATATATATATATATATATATATGCATAAGTATATTTCGTGTTACATTAAGAATCGATGTAAGGTACAAGAATTTTCGACTTGAGTCAAGTATAACAAACTACTCCAAATTGTTGATAGAGTATCAACATACGTGGTGTCTAGAGCGGCTAGTTTGTAGTGTTACCGAGTCGAAAATGTCGTAATAATGAAGTTAAACCAAAAACTGATAAATTGAGGAACGTCTTGCGTAATGAATACAGTCTCTATTTCACAATACGCAGACCTGAAACTTACGTATTAAATGATTTCAAAGTAATATCACTATACATATATACATGCATTCATATATATATATATATATATATATATATATATATATATATATATATATATATGGTATGTACATATATGTGTGCGTGTGTATATATATATATATGTGTGTTCAAATATTTGCATATTTATATATATATATATATATATATAATATATATATATAATTATGCATATACATATACACATATAGACATGTTGGACCGTTGAACTCCACACATTCATCTCTCTCCTTCTTTCCTCTTAATTTTTTTCTGACGAAGAGCGTATGCTCGAAACATAAAATACTTTTCCATTTTTCCCGAGTGTTAAACTAATACACCTGTCTTCGTCTTTTGTTTTCTCTAAATTTGAATTATATATATATATAAGTATATACATGGATGGAGATACGCAGCATTGTTATTTTGTGTGTGTGTGTGCGCGTGTGTGTGCGCGCGCTCGTGCGACGTAGCTGCCTATGTACGTAGATATATGCTTATCAATTTATGTAATATTCTATTTCTCTAGAGCCGTATAATTAAAGAGCGGAACCAAGGACAGAGCTTCGGCTTGTGGTATGTTACAACGTATTGAGAAATACAAAATTAGCTGTAATCAAGTAAGCCATGACAGTTAATCTAAATGATTGATAAAGATATGACAACCACCAGGTAGGAAGACTGATTAAATTACTATTTAATAACATTAGAAATAAATCAATCTGGCCGAGAGTAAGATAGCAATGCGTACAATAGTAAAACCTTGAGGTGCAGTGACATCTCTTGGATGGAGAATTTTATCTTAGCGGATGTCAGTCATTGAAAAGTCTATTGATGCTATTTTTAAAGTAATAGAAAATAGATATATTTGACTGATTGACGGAAGCATTGATTGATAGATCGAAGGTTTGCTTAGTTGTAAATTCGTCTCTGTATCTGAACTTTACTTTATATCTATTGATATGAGCTTCCTCTTCGTCTGTCTAAATATCAGCGTGTCTTTGAAATAGTTTTCCTATGGCTAACAATTTGCTTTTCAGGCAAAAAATAAATACTTCAATTTCAGCTAGTAAGGTCGTAAATAACGATGGTGTATTTTAACTGAAGAGTATGAATGAAATCATAAAGGCTATGCTCTTATATATTTGTATGTCAGGTAACTCGATAGAACCTTGAAGGAAAAGACGGAGGACTTGTCCGTCATACAGTATATGACATGGAGGCGCAATGGCCCAGTGAGTAGGTCAGCGGATTCGCGGTCGCAGGATCGCGGTTCCGATTCCCGTATCGGGCGTTGTGAATGTTTATTGAGCGAAAACACCTAAAGCTCCACGTGGCTCCGGCAGGAGGTGGTGTCGAACCCTGCTGTGCTTTTTCACCACCACTTTTTCTCGCTCTTTCTTCCTGTTTCTGTTGTACCTGCATTTAAAAGAGCCAGCCTTGTCACACTTTGTGTCACGCTGAATCTCCCCCGAGAACTACGTTAAGGGTACACGGGTTTGTGTAGTGCTCAGCCACTTGCATGTTAATTTCACGAGCCGGCTGTTCCGTTGATCGGATCAGCAAGAACCCATATGCCCACGGGCATATGGCGTAGTGGTTAAGAGCGCGGGCTACTAACCGGGCTACTAAAAAAGTTAGAATATTTTGTGTATGTAGAAGTATGTAAGCAACTTACTGGACAATAAAATCTGATATGGACCGCTAAAGGTCATGTAGACCCTGGTTTAAAACCACTGTTAATGGAAAGCGGTACTGTGACATATATTTGGGTCAGCCGATTCATAGAGCAAGAAAGGGAGAGAGAGAAAGCGAGAGAGAGAGAAGCGGAGAGAGAGAGAGAGAGAGGGGAAGAGAGAGAGTGATGATTCGGTCCCATTCTACCTTATTCTATCAACTACGGAAAGTTAAAAAGTAAATTTATTTCCAGCAGATTTTCTTCCCAGAACACAAAGGCTTGGAACAAATACAGTAAAAAGTCTGTCCGTCGCTCTACCAATTTTGGCAATCGAATTTTTGCTGTTCAGCATGTTGCTTTTGTTTTTAATTCGCGCAGAAGTCCAGTAATTTTTATAGGCTCTAGCAATTGGGTGGTTTTTTATATTAATGACCCCGAAAGATGAAAAAAAGTTGACAGAAGCGGGAACAAAGACAAAAGATCCAAAACAAAAGTACGAGAAAGAATTTTCTCCAACGCTTTACCGATCCTGCCAATCTAGCGTTTTTATACATGTAATAATATAAGACTGGAAGGACGTGAGCTGGCACAAACTTTACCATGTCGGACAAAATGCTTAGCAGCATTTCTCCCGAGTTTACGTTCTAAGTTCAAATGCTGCAGGAGTCGACTTTGTAGAACACTGGGGTCAATGTAATCGATTTACCCTTGTGCCAAATTTGAGGCCAAAATAGAAATGTTTGGGTGCAAATTAAACCGAGGAATAAAATGAATTATTAGTTTAATGATTAAAAAGGTATCGATAGTATTCAATGATGATTAATTTTTGATGTTTTCTTACCAGCTTCCACTTTCTATTTCTTTGAAGGTTGACGATATTAATCTCCACATTTTTCAGGGTGCCGTCTTTTTTAAATTCCACGGGCGTCTGTCGATATCTTTGCACGACTACATTCTTCATCAACCTGGAAAAAACATTTTGGAATCAGGTAAATATCAACGAATTACCATGCAGAAACAAAATAGCAAACATAAGTATATATATGTATGTATACGCACACACACACATATATAATACAATATATGTATATATATATATATATATATATATATATATATAAAAGGAGTTAAACGCAGGTGTTATTCAAATCTTTATATTTTTTATATATGTTTTCAAGAAAACATTGGTATTATTCCAGAAAGAATAAAATGAAGTAAAACAATGCGAGCTTCTCTTCAGGGAAAAAAGAAACCAAACGCATCAATGGGACATTTTTTCCGTGTTAATTGTAAACAGAAAAAATAATTACACATACATTTATACACACACACACACACACACACACACACAACACCACACACACATATATATATATATATATATATATATCGGAAGAGTCTACTAGTTTTGATGCAAGTGCTATATATGATTTATAAAAACATGTGACATATTAATAAAAATCTGTAAATATAAAAACCATCCAGAGTTCTGAGAACCTTATTTCTTCTAATATGTATGTATATATATATATATGTATGTATATATATATTATATATATATATATATATATATATATATATATATATATATATATACATATAAATAAATAAAACACTCTCCCTTCCGCTCTCTCTCCACCCTCTCTACACCTCTATCTCACATTTCTTTGCCTTTCTTACTTTGCACTTCACTATGTCCCTCTCTCTCTTTTTTCTCGCCACTCCTTGATTCTTCCGTCTATCTACTGCTACACACACACACACACACTCTCTCTCTTCTCCCTTTCCTTAATTCCTTTGTTCCTCTTTTTTCTCTCTACTTACGTGACCTTTGGCCGACTGCTAGCCCTTTTTGCGTTTGACCACGGTCACTGCCACATCGATATTCCTCCCTCTGCCGTAAGGCTTAATTCCCAATACGCCAGCTGTTATGTCCTGTTATTATTATTATTATTGTTTTTATATTTTTGTATTTATATCCGTGTAACATTGTCCGTTTTTCCGTCCTTGTTTCGTATACATTCGATGTTATTTTCCAAGGAATCTAATGCTCTTAGCTTTGTTTTTCCTTGGGGCTGGCCAGATTGGGGCTGGCCAGATTGGAGCAATCTCAAGATTAATCAGCCGAAATTGCGAGAATGATCCAGTTCTTGACTGAAGATAAAATGCTTCGAATGACCCGTCAGTGTTATTTTGTATCGTCTATCTGGATGTTTTGTTGTCCCTTTTTGTATCACCCAGTTGTCCGGATGTTTTGCGTTCTTGTCCCATTTTGTATTTTATTTCATATATATATATCAAGCTTACATATGAAATCGTTTCTCACATAGAGATAAAAAGCAAATTCAATCCCAGCAAGAACAGAAAATCGACCATAGTGGGAAATGAACGCAGAACGTATAGAATTAGAACTAAATACTGTAAGACACTTTGGCTAAAGATGTAAAGATTCGACCAAACATCCTCACAATAATAATGGTTTCAAATTTTGGTACAAGGCCAGTAATTTCAGCGGTAGTAGTAAGTCAATTACATCGATCCCAGTACTTGACTGCTGCTTCTGTTATCCACATAACAACCCTTTCTTCTATAGGCGCAAGGTCTGGAATTTTGAGATACCTAGCTAGTCGACTACCTCGGCCCCAGTGCTTAACTGGTTCCCTAAAGGACGAAAGGCAAAGTCGACCTAGGCAGAAATCGAACTCAGAACATAAAGACGGATGAAATGCCGCTAAGCATTTCGCCTGGCGTATTAACAATTTTGCCAGCTCGTCGACTTAAAATACTTACATATAAAGAAATAAAATTTAAATAAACTGTAAACTTTAAAAAAATGAAATAAATTTATTTAAAAATTTTCTTCTTCAGCATTTGCTTTCGTTTCTCTAATGTATGAGATGTGAGGCAATATCCAAATGAGCCAATCCACTGTTCCAGTCGGTTCTTCTTCTGATATGGGAGTACAGTTCAACTAAATCTAATGACATCTGGTGAGATCATTCAACTTTTACAACATATATCTTTCTTCTTCTCACAGCTCATCCGACATAATAAATTTCTGTAGTTTTATATTCTTCATTCAAAAGAAAGACCAAACAGTAGTATTTGGAATACTCAAAACATGTTTAATCAAAATTAATCACTTTTGAAGTAAAATGCTATCAGCCGAGAAAATCTGCGTTGTTGCGTTTCAGCCATTTGTTTTTTATTCCTTATTTATTCTGCAAAATATATTCCAAGTGCAAATCGCAAAAGAGAGCAATTTCCAGACTTCGTCTATTCTTCTAGTGATTCTATTATTGTTTAGCTCTCACTGCTGCTTCAATGGAATCTTTGAAAAGTAGTATTTTAATTCTTTCACTGAATGAATAATAATTCACGAATAAAATAAAAGTTTGCGTGTTGCTGTCCTTGTCGTTTATTGTATTCATAAACTAGCAAATACTTCATGTTATTGTTTGGTATGCAATGAATAGGAGAGTATGGCGGTCGGTGTCCTTTCCTCTCTTAGCTACATATACAACAGACTTGAATTTAGTATTGTATATTAACAAAACACTCGACATATATACGTTAGTCACGTTGTTTCCAGTGGTGAGAAAGTGAGAAAGAGAGCTGGTGGGGAGCATTTATCCATGTGATGTTTCGAGCTGCTACAGATAGTAGCCAAATCTCAAATGAAACATACCAACGTCGAAAAGTTGTCTGACGTAGTCATACACATTTAAAACCAAGATGACAGCCATAGCTGGATCTGTAACGATCTGAGGCTAAACAAGAACCACAAAATAGATTTATTTATAGGTAACACTAAGTCTAGTGGCAATCATTAATATCAATACATTTTCACTGCTGTTTGTCAGCCAGTTACTGTGTATGTAATTTGCAGTAGGGTTAAGTTTTTCTGGTTTGGTTCAGTGAGCGGGAGAAACATATTTGCTCAGTAGTTTACTAAAGCATAATAACAATTTTTATTTTTATTTTGGCATGAAGACAGAAAATTTAAGGCAGTGATAAATGGATTATACAGACCCCTATACCTGACTGCTATTTTGTTTTATCGATTTCGATAGATGAAAGGCAAAGACGACCTCATCAGATCGTAAAGAGCCGGAAGAAGTACCGCTTAGCATTTTGTCCAACGCGCAAACGTTTCTGCCAGCTTGTCCCCTTAACATTTTCTTTAAAATAATGACTATTAATGACAATTTTAAAGATTTGTCAGTGCCCATGAATGGTTCGTAACTAGGAAAGCAGACAATTGAAATCTAATGCTTAACACTTCCCATGTATGTATGTATGTATGTATATATTTTTCCCTCTGTCTTCCCTTCTTGGGATCTTTCCTTCTCCTTGTTTCCGACGAAGAGCTCCGCTCGAAACGTTAAACCCTCCTTCTCTTCTTTCCTGAGCGTCAAATAATACTTTAATTGTTCCACGTCCTCGCGTTGCTGTGTTTTTTTCTGTGTTTTCTAGTTTGGATTAACTTTATATATATATATATATAAATATATATATATGACGGACATTTCAGGGTATGGCATAAAATACTTGCCCCAACGGCTGCTGAATGCGATTGAACATAGAACTACGTGAATGAGAAGCAAAATACTTATCCACTCATCCATTTCGTCGCTTATTGAATCACAGAACATAAAGCAATGCAAACAAATACCGCCAGACATTTTGTCCTTTGTTCTACCCATTTTTGTCATCCACCATCGAACGAGATAATGGAATATCGAGAAGATAATATGAAATTCCTCATCTGTATTTACTGTTAGCTTCTTACAAACCGGCAGCTAGCTACTTAAATATATATTGCCAAACAAAACAAGATTTAGTCTCTCTTCCTTCAACAAGCATAAACAAAGATACCTTTCAGCTGAATACCTCAGCGCTGTACCTTTACTACATATAATTGCAGACTTTTATAATGACGTGTATAAGATAAAAATAATTGTTGTACCTCAATAACAATTACATTTTGTAGTAATTCAGCGCAATAAAAACAAGAAACAAACCGTAAAAGTAAGTTGGACACAACAGCGAGTAACTACGTTTATTCAACACAGCAAACACGACATTACAATTTCCTTATATTGTTCCAACAAAATGTTCTCCTACTGAATGTTTAGGAACAATAATTAGTCTCAATAACATACTTTAGCGCAGACATTGACAGCAGCAAACTATTAAAGCAACAAGGATAAAGCTTTCTCGAAGTACTGATTGCAAAGTTATTTACATTGTACGGAACGAAGAGTTTTGCTTGCGGTAAAATTGATAATTAACAGAATGGTGGCAACAAATATATTTTTGAAAGACGCAAAGCTATACGATGATATAAGCACTGGGAATATATATCGCACTACAACTTGAAAATGGCAGATAAAGTACTTCAGGCAGTGAACTGAAAATATTTAATTAATTTAGTCTAAATTCGTATTGTCATTCTTGTGAAGAAATACAGCGAAGTCGATCCATATAATGTTAATTATTAAAAATGAAGTAATTATAAAATGCATGATGAAATGCTCCTTATCATTGGCGGTACATTGATAAATATGAACTTGTAAAATAATTATACCTTTTTAATTACATTATTCTTTATCTCTCTAAACCTAATGTTTCAAAATCACATTATTTTCGCCAAAATTGGGTTCCTGAGAAAGTGTAACGAATAGCATCCCGTGAACGGGAAAAACTCTTCTTTTTTTCGACTTCAAGAAATCAAAACTGACATTTTGTTAGTTTTAAGGTGCCGGGCTAGCGGAATCATTACCGCTCCGGTCAAAATCCTTAACGGCATTTCTTCCGACATTAGTTCAAATTCAAACATTTCTGACATTTTCTATCAGCTCATGGAGAGTCGATTCGACAAAGAAATCAAAAGAAAGCGTAACAACAATTATCTGTGCTCATTTGTACTCAATTCAAACTGGTTTTTATCTCTCTGAAATGAAAACTGTTCCAGAATGGTTAATTTTAATTGCAACTTTTAAACGAAATGAGACGTTCTACTGAAAGATTTTAGTCAAGAAAAGAAGAACAACACTAAACATAGCAAGTGAACACCGTTCAACGGCGCTAGAAACGGTTAACAGTGTTCATTGCAGCAACTGATGAATTCATATTTCCATTTTTTTGTACTTGTTCAGATCATTTGACTGCGGCCATGCTGGGGTACCGCCTTGAAGACTTTTAGTCGAACAAATCGACCAAAGGATTTATTATCTCGGTCTTTTACAGGAAGGTAAACAAACCAACAACGGTTTTCAAGTTGTAGTGGGAGACAGACACACACACACATACACAAATACGACGGGCTTCTTTCAGTTTCCTTCTACCAAATCCACTCACAAGCATTTGGTTGGCCTGAGGCCGTAGCAGAAGACATCTGATCAAGTTGTCACGCAGTGGGACTGAACCTGCTACAAGCGATAAATTTATTATTGAACATTTTATAGGTTACAGAGGACTTTGTGCCATGCTGTCTGGAAACTGAATCTGTGATCAAGGCATTTGAAGTAGTATCAGTTCGATCTGTCGAATAATTTTTGTGGATATGACTGTATTTAACTGATCTGTAAGCGGCCTCCCTACCTTTCTCTACATGGAGGCGGGCGAAGTGTTTTTAACAGAAACATTGATGAAAGTCAGATAGAGAATATGGACGGATGCAATAGAATTCCGGCGGCGTATTAGCAGACACGGTAGTACGGTGAACAAAATCTGTTGTTTTATTTGTGCCGGCTCTCAGCGCTCAGAATTTAAGTCACACCAGTTGTAAAATCGCCCATTATCATTTCGAGAACCAGCCCACGTGGCAATCGGATTAAGTGAAATAGTTACAGAGTAGGATAACCTGATTTGCGTTATTTGTCATTTTTTCATTATTTTCGAATTAATTGTTTGCTTGCTTTAACGTAACCAGTTGGTACGTGGATACATTTATAATCTTTCTCTGTTTACGTTCTGATTTCAAGCCCTGACGATGTCATTTGCATATCATACTTTTGAGCGATGAAATAAAGTACAAATCAAGTACTTGCATCAATGATATCGACTAAGCCCCAACCTGGAAAAATGCTGCGTTTGTTTTCTAAACCAGAAAAATATTTGTTTCAAATTTTTGGCACAAGGCCAGCAATTTCAGGTAAGGGAGTAAGTCGATTACATCGACCCAAGTACTCGACTGGTACTTATTTTATCGACCGCCACCCAATGGCTAGTAAGCAAAGATAACTTTAACAGAGTTTGAACTGAGAACATAAAGACGGGCGAAAACTAGAAATCATATTAGTATTAAATAAAGGTAGCAAGCTGGCTGAATGGTTAGCATGCCGGACAAAATGATTACCGGTATTTCATCCGGCTTTACATTTTGAGTTCAAATTTATGCCTGTAATTGTTTCGGGTTCGATAAAATAAGTACCAGTAGAGCCCTGGGGTAGATGTAATCGACTTACCCCCTCCTGATATTGCTGGTCTTGTGCCAAATTTTGAAACCAATATTAGTATTATATAACTATTCTTCATTCACATCAGGTGGAGATGTTTATATGGAGCAAATAATAAAAATGAGGTGGCGTGGAGAGATGTAAAAATACACAAGTAATTTAAATAGATGAAGAAGAAAGGTGAGAAGACTCTTTGAAATGTGGCAACACGATTCTGTGTTCATTTGGTAGCTAAGTCACGAAGATTACGCCTCCCATGACAGCAATGTTAACTATAGCGACAACTTCAATAACAACTTATGTTAACAACAACAACAACAACAGCATTAGCAGCATCAGCAGCAGTAGCTTGCAGGAGAAACAACAACAGAGAACAGCAAGTGACCAAAACTAGCACGAATTCCTATCACTATGGTCAGACAAATAATATGCGAGACATAAGACACAAAAGAGAATGGGGCGTTGAAATTTCTTCAAATATTAAAAGTCTGTTTAAGCTGAGCGAAAAAAAAAAAAAATAGCGCTGTACAGAAGACTAGAAATAAATAAATGATTTGGATGATAAAAACAAAAGCACGGAAAAAATGAAAACATAAAGCAAACCAATGAGATAATATAGTTACGAAAAAGCTGTAAGATAATTCCACCCCCCTCCAAAAATAGAATAAATATAAAACAATAGAAAAAAACTATTAGTCTAATGCATAATAATCAAATAAAAATAAATGAATCTTTATTAAAAAAAACAGCAGACATTTATAAATTTCACAATTTTTTCTCATTTGTATACCGATAGGACAATGAGTTAAACTACTAGAATATTTGAATCGAAATTTAACTCAAAGCAACAATAGTCTCAAATGAATTATTCAGAATATCTAACAGATTTTATACACACAGACACACAGACACATAGACACATAGACACACACACTAACACACACACACATATATATATATATTTATGTGTGTGCGTGTGTGTATATGTATATATCAACTCGTCACATCTATAGATATACATTCATGCAAATATGTCTGGTTGCCTATATACACACACATATATATATATATATACACACACACATATATATATATGTATGTATGTGTGTGTGTGTGCTTGTGATATTCTTTTGATATATATAAATTTAAATATATAATATATATATATAAATGTATATCTATATTAAAGAAAATAACACACAGATAATATATTTATATATATTTTAATATATATATATATACATATATATGCACACACATATATATATATATATATATATATATATATATATATATATATATATATATATATATATATATATATATAATATATATATAGTATATATATATACATAAATATATATAGACATAAATACATCACACACACACATATATATATATGTATGTATGTGTGTGTGTGTGTGCTTGTGATATTCTTTTGATATATATAAATTTAAATATATAATATATATATATAAATGTATATCTATATTAAAGAAAATAACACACAGATAATATATTTATATATATTTTAATATATATATATTATATATATATATACACACACATATATATATATATATATATATATATATATATATATAATATATATATTATATATATATATATATATATATATATATATATATATATATATATACATACATAAATATATATAGACATAAATACATCACACACACACATATATATATGCATGTATGTATACAGTCAGACACATATATTTGCATGATTGTATTTCTATAATGCAACGAGTTTTGTTTTTTAGATTTTGTCTATAAAAGTTTATTTGAATTTGAAATATTTTTTCTACAGTTTATATAAATGCTTGCCATCGTATTCACCACTCATATACCCATAAAATCACACTAAGCAAACCAATGAGAAAATATAGTTACGAAAGTATAGTTACGCGCGTATATATATATATATATATATATATATATATAATATATTCTCATATGACGACATACAGATGAAAATAGTCACGCGCAGATGTAGGAAACAGCAAAAGATAGCTGTCTAGATGGTATGTATTTAACACAAACACACACACACACATGCTTACACACAAGCTCACACGCACACATGCACACACACATGTATATTTATAACGAAATGATATAACTTATGTTAATATTAATAATAATAATAGTAACGATAACAATAATAAAGGATGATGGTTCATTACCAGTACAATGCAAGATAATTTACATTGTATAATATTGAATATCTCCGTTTTTCTCTGTCTCTTACTCTTTCTCTCTTCTCTCTCTCTTTATATATATATACATATGGGTATATATGTGTACACACACTGACACACGTACACACATATGTACATACATACGTACGTATCAATGTCTGTTCGTTTGTGAGTCTGTCTATCTAGCTATCTGTACATAATCATTAATAACATACCAGGTTTATTTGTATCATTCACATATACACATATATAGGAATATTATATATATGTGTACATATACAATACCTATGGTGATGAGTAGATGTGTATGTATGCATGTATATATATATATCCTGTAAAAAACATAAATCTGAAAGAGGTAGCTCACTCTAAGATGTAGAACCGTATATATTAAAATTAGGGAAGGCCGGTTTATGGGATTACTTTAGGTTTCTCGTCTGTAAAGAGTTGGAGTATCGTCAGATCCCCTAAACTTGTTGGCCCATAACCTCTTGAATATATGGATGCGGAAATGCCTCACTACTTAAAAGTAACAATTGGTGATTATAACCCTTCGCTATTGGTTATAGACGTCCGGCTGTGCCGCCATCTTGTAGGTTCAAAAAGGTAGCAGGAACCTCCTGAAATGTAAAAATATCCCGAAAATCTCCATTCTAATATTAAGGATGTTCCCTGGTTCGAGTGAGGCCTTTAGGATTCTCCCGCGTTCACCTATTCATAACTTCCAACGATTCTTCCCGTTGATGTAGGTGCCTGTATCCTCGAGGATTTTCCATGAGTTTGAGTGTGGAAGCCTATCTTCTCTTAGTTGCCAGACGTGGCTGGCCACTAATATTACGTATCTTCTTTTCAGAACTCTGAAGGAGGACCTGTGGTTAGAGAGACGATGTTTAAAAGTGTTCTCGGAACATCCAGTGTATCTCCGCGGGCGCGTGTGGTCATTGATGTGTCTGCTGTTGTTTTTGTTGTTGTTGCTGCTGCCGACATCGTTGTTGTTGGAGCTAGGACTGCTAGTGTTGGCGTCGCTGGAGGTGGTGGCTGTGTCGGTAATGGTATCGCCACTGCCGTTTATGAGAAAAGCGCTGTTGTTGCTATTGTGGTCCTCGTTAATGCTAGGAGAGTTGTCATTGCTGATAAAGGTGTTATTACCTGTGGTTTCGCTGACGTTTTCTTCTTCTTCTTCTTCTTCTTCTTCTTCTTCTTCTTCTTCTTCTTCTTTTCTTCTTCTTCTTCTTCTTCTTTTTTCTTCTTCTTCTTCTTCTTCTCCTCCTCCTCCTCCTCCTCTCCTCCTCCTCCTTCTTCTTTTTCCTATCAGGACTCACGCCATTAGCCACAAAGAATAATTCAAGTCTACTCTAAGCTACCAAGAATGCGTGTAGCAACTTAAAAATCCACCCACCACACGCGATAGACGGGCAGTTGCACGGGCGGGAAAGCTACGTTGTTATCCTCATTCCGTAAACGGTGGCTTTTAACGGGTGGAGAGCTGAACCATCCTGGGGTACAGAGGATTCGCAATCTAGACTAAGATCTGAAAGTTTGCCACACCATAGTGGTTACACCATGGTTCCTTTGTTTTGTGGCAGAAATAGGAAGAAAGAGTGAGAGAAAGCTGTGGCGAAAGAGTACAGCGGGGTTCACTCCCGCCACCACTAATCCTCGTGGAGCTTAGGTGCTTTTGCTCAATAAACACTCACATTGCCCGGTCTGGGAATTGAAACTGCGTTCTTACGACTGCGAGTCCACTGACCTAACCACTGGGCCATTGCGCCTCCACTGCTGCTGCTGTTGGCGATGTTGCTATTGTTACTGCTGTCATTGACGACAGGAGAACTACCATTGCTGTCCCAGGTGCTGTTATTGTTAATGTTGCTAATGTTCTTCACTGTGGTGGCGGAGGTGGCGTTGCTGGTTCTGTTCTCGTATCTACGGCTGTTACGGCTTCTACCGGTTTTATTGCCAGGGTTTGGTAGCACTTCAGCTTCACAGACGACACCTTTGGTTTTGCACTATATATGATACCCCCAATGTATTAGCAGAGCAAAAGTGTTCAGATGAATTGACTGAGGAAAACAGTGATCGTGTTCATCACAAGGCGATGTTTGAGAGGCGACTGATTATAAATCAAATAACCAATGTGATTTGCATATCTCATTAGAGATATGGTAATAGTAGAATGAACTTGGTATGACGAACGTTTCTGCTCGGTAGGTCTTCTGACACCTAATCAAATGCACACCTGTCTGAACACATCACGGGAAGTATGACATTGCTTCAGGTAGATCCAACTGACTTCCCTACGCATTTCCTAACCTAGGATGAGTGTTGTATTTATCACCTTGAACCTGAGACAAAGGAACAGTCCAGGCCATTGCAACACCCATGTATACCCGCTCCAAAGAAACCCAAGGTCATTTTATCTGCAAGGAATATGATGACATCAGCTTTTTGGGATGCAGCAAACATTGTATTTAATGGTTATCTTCAAAACGATCACACTGTCCATGGATAATACTATATCAACTTACTGGCAGTTACAAGAAAACTAACGAAAGAGGCCTTGTTTCAGCAGGAGAATGCTTCAGAACACAAATCCTTGGTTTCAATGGCTGTTGAATGTGACTGCGGCTTTGAACAACAGGTTTATCACAAACAGCAATACACAATAATTAATATATATACTTACTTGAATACTTATGTATATGTGATAGATCGCTAGCTCCTACACATTCTTTATTTTCTCTCCTTGTTTCTTTCTGTGTTCCTTTCTGTGGAAGAGCGTAGGCTCGAAACGTTAAAGACTTTTCACTTCCCGAGCGTTATACTAATATATCTGTTTGTTGTCTACACCATCTGTCTTCGTTTTTTGTTGTTTTTTTGTGAATTCTCCCTATATATATATATATATATATATATATACATATATGTGTGTGTGTGTGTATATATATTTTATATCTATGTGTATACACACACACAGATATATATATATATATATATATATATATATATATATATATATATATATATATATATATATATATATATATGTATATGTATATATGGGCAACACTTGTTTATTTATCCTGATCAAATGTTCGTGCCGCACATTAGCTCACATTCTCCATCAAATATATATATACCTATGTATATATATATATATATTATATAATATATATATATATATACCTACGTATATCTATGTATGTATATATATATATATATATATATATAATATATACACGCACACACACACATACATATAGTATACACACACACTCACCCACACTTATCAAATGAGTTTTGAATCTCTTGTAAAGTTTACATTTTACTGGAGTAGTTATAAATTTCTATATACGCTAGTTTTACATTAAATTATATTCCTTTCATGACAAATAGATTTATTTAAAAATGATAATGCATTTGATGTGTTCAAGTATGCGTGTTTTATATGTTTATAAATTTTTTAAAAATGTCAATTATTCAGAAAGTTCGGTGTGATTCCGTTGATTTATGTAGAATTTGTATTTCATCTATAAACTTTTTTTTCCTGAAATTTTAAATAATTCTACAATGTACAAAGTTAACAAGCACACTTACAATAGAAACTCTTAAAATATTACTAATGTATAAGAATTATATCCAACCATATCATATTTCGTAATCTAATAGATATAACATATACTCAATACATATGTATTATGATTCATATCCTAATAGATTTAATATAGATGTTGAATGTGTGTATTATAATACTGGTATGATACGCAACTTTTAACAAGTTATATATTTTTATTGAATGATTTATGCAGTTTTCATTTTGCACAGGTTGCAAAGTTTTATTTCATTTACACAATCGGAAAATATAAATATAAATTCAGGATTATCCAATAATGAAGCATTTGATTAATATAAGTTCAATATTAAAATCGCAAAATATAAACAATTTATTTTCTCTTTTTATCTCTTTCTATCGAATGGTTAGGCAAAGTCTAAAAGTCTATGACCCTTTACAATTGCCAATAAATGTAATGTGAAAGAGAGAGAGAGAGAGGGGGGGAGCAGTACCTTCAAACCGGTAATTTAGTGCGAATGATTGCATCGCAGTGAACTAGGCACTGATTAAACGCACACAAGGTGGGTAGTCGTGGTATTAAACTGGGCGAAGTATTAATCGTTTGAACCCGCGAGTATGATTTCGTTTTTGACGCAAAAGTGTCGAGTTATCTCTATTTCTATATATATATGTGAAAGTTTCTCCATTTCTTTTAGAGAAACGTTGTCATCTGCTGGTATTGATACATCAATTAAAAGCATTTTTTTGCCTTCATGATCTCTGACAACTATATCTGGCCTATTGGCCTTAATTTCTCTATCTGTGTGTATTGGTTGCTTTCTCGTTTTCTGTGACCTTTTCTGGTGTGTGCCTATACCTTCATTTCATATTGTTAGCATAGCTTCCAGTGTATGTAGGCCCCAACTCTGTCGTGTCTGTAAATATATTCTTTCTTTAGCCAGGACTGGGCAGCCTGAGATAATATGATTTATCTTTTCTTGTTCATTTCCATATATTCTGCAGTTACTTGTTATGTTTCTTTTCCTTATATGTTTTTGGTAATTTCTGGTTGGGAGGCTTTGGTCTTGTGCTGCAATTAAAAATCCACCCATCTCTGCTTTGAGTCCTGAGCTTCTCAACCGTTGCTGGGATTTTTCTCTGTCTATTTCTTTTGCATTTAGTTTAGCCCAATATTTGCCATGACGGGGCTTTTCTTGCCATCGTTTTATTATTATTATTATTATTATTATTATTATTATTATTATTATTATTATTATTATTATATTGAGTGAGAGAGCAGTGCATGCCATCAAAGTGACACTGAGATAAAATATTTGAAGCCCAGTATACCCATCATGACTACCCGTCTGATAAGGGCACACCAGGCAGATGCATCATGAAAAGCAAATCTGTGGTATTGTGCAGAATATTTGCTGTAGCCCGTTATTATTATTATTATTATTATTATTATTATTATTATTATTATTATTATTATTATTATTATTATCATTATCATTATCATTATTATTATTATACAACCGGAGTGTTAACCTTCATAAAACGAGTAACTTTGTAAATATGTTTTCACCACCATGAGTACCATCAGGAAACATTATATACACGCGATACATTTCAGCTTTTATCAACTTTCTTGGCGGTTTTACAAAATGATGAAAGGAATACTAATTTTTCAAAAACAAAACTCTTTTTGTGGAGGCGCAATGGCCTAGTGGTTAGGGCAGCGGACTTGCGGTCGGAGGATCGCGGTTTCGATTCCCAGACCGGGCGTTGTGTGTGTTTATTGAGCGAAACCACCTAAAAGCTCCACGAGGCTCCGGCAGGAGGTGGTGATCCCTGCTGTACTCTTTCACCACTCTAAAAGGCGGTGCTCCAGCATGGCCGCAGTCAAATGACTGAAACAAGTACAGAATAACGAATGTTAACCTCCGTATAACGTCTCCTATAACTACTTAATTTGCTTTCTCTCCTCCTTCCCTCCCTCAAGCATAGAAGTTGCATCCATCATGCATCCCTTATGTTAACTCTCCGTCTTTATCTCTGACTCTCTCGTTCCATCTCGCTATACAATGTAAATTAGGTTTGGACAACTAACCAATATACCAACGGACATTTATTTCGGTTATTATTATCTAAAGATTCATTTAGCATTTTATCAATCCTGAAAATAAAGCAAATAAATGACTGATTGTTTGGAAAGATTATTAAGGACCACTTACCTATATAAATGTTTGCCCTCTTCCCAACGTAGCGGTCGGGTTCCATCGCATGACATATTCAAATGAAAGGATGGACCATTTAAGTTAGTCGTGTGCCGGGCCAAAACTATCAATGCATCTGTCCAAATCTTTGTCGCTCTTTCAATGAGCAGTTTCATATGGTTCATCTCAAACTCAAATGAAATACCTGGAATACAAACGAAAATAGAACTAAACCATTATCACAATCATTCATTCTATCATGATGTGAATTCTGAAACAAGAGCGGAAAAAATTGAATATATATAGGTGTATTGGAACACGAGGAGACACGTGGGATGTAAATCCACTGAAGCGGTCACAGGATGTGTGACGAAAGATTTCAGACAAAGGATACTGAAAGAAAAATAATAAATCTGAAGTTAAGAACGAATAAGAAGTGTGTGTGTTTATTCGGGAAAAAATGACCTTCCCGAAATATAAGAATATGTTTCAACACACGATTTCACGTCAGGATCTTTCAAAACAAATATATAAACGTAATGTACACACACACACACGTTTATGTGAGAGCGAATGGCTTAGTAGTTAGGCTGTTGCATCCACGATCCAGCGATCATGGTTTCAATTCCTGGACTGTGTGATGCGTTGCGTTCTTGAGCAGAACACTTCATCTCACGTTATTCTGCGATCGCTTCCGTCACCTGATACTTGGTACACCTGTGCACCTGTTCAGTCAACGATGATTTGACGGAGAGAGTGAGCCGATGTGCGACGCAAACGTTTGATCACTAGAAACAAATCATTTGTGCTGGTTGTTCTACAGAAGCCGAACGCTCATAGTCGTTTCCGAGGTGAGAGTCCGTAATATACATATGCGTGTATTATTTCGCCCTTCCGTTGTGTTCTGAGTTCAAATTCCGCCGAGGTCGACTTTACCTTTCATCCTTTCGGTGTCAATGAATTAAATACCAGTTGGGCTCGATCCAAAACGACTGGCTCCCTCCCCCAACATTTCGGGCGTTGTGCCCAGAGTAAAAAAGAATGTACATATGCATGTATATGAATATGCGTATACAGACATACATACATACATACATGCATAATACATACATACATACGTACATACATACATACATACAAACATACATACATACATACATACATACATACATATATATATATATATATATATATATTATATATATATATATATACATACATGTGTGTGTGTGTATTCATACATAATCATTTGTACAGGGCATTCTACAGAAGCTGAACGCTCATAGTCTTCTCCGAAGTGAGAGTCCCTAATATACATACATACACACATACATGCCTATATCTATATCTATCTATCTATCTATATATATATAATATACATCAACAAAAATATAAGTATGCATATACGGTTATAAGCAAGTGTATATACATTTATGTATGCATGTGTATCTTTACACACACACACACACACACATATATATATATATGTATGTATGTATGTATGTATGTATGTATGTATGTATGTATGTATGTATGTATGTATGTATGTATAAGTATCGAATACTTCATATATGGCTGTGATTCTCCAATCTGAAGAACCTACTTTTTCCGTCTTAAAAAGTGAATAAAATCCAGTTATGACACGTTATGTGTTATTTATAGTGAAAAAGAGAAGCGATGCAAAATACTTCAGCGTCCATGACAAAATAGAGAGAGGTCAATCCAATTATGTGCGACTCAAACTATTATGAGCTGATATCTATAGAGAAAACATTCGCTAGAGAAAACTGATTGAGCTAGAATTATGGGAAAGAAAGATTAAGTGGTGTTTAATGCAACATAAACAAATTGAGAAATAGTAAGTAAATGATAGGGAAAAATGGCATCTGCACTGATTAGGTCTTCCAACGGTCGTTCCCCAGTTGTAAGGTTTAAGGTCAGAGACCGTCATAGTAATAGCTGTAGCAGCAGAAGGATCTATGATAAATAACCAGCTAAAATAATATGCATGTTTATCATATGTTCCCTCCGCACAAAACACCGTAGTTTGAGAGAATTCATTCAAAAACCTGTTAAGTTTACTCACTTATTTCACTACAACCAATGTATTTACTTGTGCTTGCGGTAGTATTCACTCGGGGCGGATTGAGTCAGCTCCGACCAACGTCTTTAGCATGTCCCTCACAAATGCTGACCATACAGGCGTAGGAGTGGCTGTGTGGTAAGTAGCTTGCTTACCAATCACATGGTTCCGGGTTCATTCCCACTGCGAAGTACCTTGGTAAAGTGTCTTCTACTATAGCCTGAGGCCGAGCAAAGCCTTGTGAGTGGATTTGGTAGACGGAAACTGAAAGAAGCCCGTCGTATATATGTATATATATATGTATGTATGTGTGTGTATATGTGTGTGTGTCTATGTCTGTCCCCCCCCTCACCAACATCACTTGACAACCGATGGTGGTGTGTTTACGTCACCGTAACTTAGCGGTTTGGCAAAAGAGACCGATAGAATAAGTACTAGGCTTCCAAAGAATATGTCCTGGGGTCGATTTGCTCGATTAAAGGCGTTGCTCTAACATGGCCACAGTCAAATGACTGAAGCATGTAAAAGAGTAAAGAGTTAAGAGTATATCAGAGAGTCGGCCTCAGTCGAGGCTGCAATGGGTACCCTCTCCCGGTTCCGCCGCTGAATACCTTAGGCGCGGGAGCCTGATTGTGCTAGCCACGTCTACATTTGTGCAGAACTTGTTTGCATCAGCCTTGGAGGGGATCTTGGTTAGCCGTCTTGTGAATGAATTTCCCCATAGGCTGACAGAGAGTATGGCAAGTCATCTTAGACGTTCTGTGAGTAAAGATTGTTGCAGAGTTAATGTGGCAGCGTTGTCGTATTTCGGGGTTCGAAATGAAGTCCGATGGGCGAACACGGAAGATTTTCGCGTAGTGATCGAAAACTTTGAGTTTTTGGAGACCTTCAGCTCTCACGGGCCATGTTTCGCACCCATAAAGAAGGATGGTTCGGATAAGCGCTTGGAAAATAGGCATTTTCGTGTAAATTCTAATCTCCGACATGTGTAAACTGCCAGTATGTATGCGTGTATAAACGTCTTTACATAAGACGTGATAAGCTGCTTTAATGTAAAAAATCAAGGACGGCACAGATTTGGCAATGTAGTTTAGAAGTTCACTTCGAATCCCATTGAATGTAACCTTGGGATTATATTGTCTACTACACACTCGATTTAAGCAAAGACTGTCAGTAAAATATGATTGACGAAAGTTTACCAGGTGGACTGTTCTTATTTTCAGTGGTTAAAACATTTCGCAGTTTATTCAGTTGTAATACTTATTTTTAGGTATAAACCCTGGCAGTGTATATATACATTTTAATAGTTTATACATAGCAGTTTCTACATGCATGCTAGGAGTTTATACATACGTACAACCTGGCACTCCGTCGGTTACGATGACGAGGGTTCCAGTTGATCCGATCAACGGAACAGCCTGTTCGTGAAATTAACGTGCAAGTGGCTGAGCACTCCACAGACACGTGAATCGGGGAGATTCAGCGTGACACAGAGTTTGACAAAGCTGGCCTTTTGAAATACAGGTACAAGAGAAACAGGAAGAAAGAGTGAGAGAAAACTGTGGTGAAAGAGTACAGCAGGGTTCGCCACCACCGCCTGCCGGATCCTCGTGGAACCTCGTAGGTGTTTTCGCTCAATAAACACTCACAATGCCCGGTCTGGGAATTGAAACCGCAATCCTACGACCTCGAGTCCATTGCCCGAATCACTAGGCCATTGCGCCTCCCTACATGCGTACATACTAGTAGTTTATACATACTACAAGCAGTTTATACACACATACCCGCAGTTCATATATACATATAAAGTAGTTTAGAGCAACTCAAAAATTAATGGAGTTTCCACATATCGTTCGGCCTGGATGAAATAGTAACCAAATTTTCCTCAAAACACACTGTAGATAATGTAGCCCTACGTACATCCAAGACAATGTGATAATTACGGGTGGAACTCTTTTGAGGATACGTCTACCTATTCAGGATTGAACAGCGGATAAACGACAAAAATAACACCAGTGGCCGTAGTAGCCGCAGCAACAGCAACAGCGACCTCAAGACTAACAAAAAGAGCTCCTCAGTTGATATTCGCTCCGCTAAGAATATTTCAAAGATCTCTCAAAATATGCGTTAAAGAAGGAAAAATTGAATAAAGGAAACGGAAATATAAAATACCTTAAGAAGGAGAGATGGTCATTGCCAGAATGCCTTTAATGAATCTGCTATTAAAAAATCAGAAACCACAAGGTAAAAAGCTGAAATCTTTCCCACAAACATCCAATATTATTGTCTAAATTAATTCACATTTTCTAATGTAGAACAAAACAAATATTATTTGAAGTTTTGCTAAGATAATTAATAGCTGAAATAATTAAAGATAAACTCTTTTTGTTTATAATTAATAATTCTATTTCTAATTAGTGATTATTCTTGTGCTTGGCCGCAGGTCAGTCCTGGTCAAGCTAGAATTAAAGGCGTTTTCACCATGATTACCAAATATTTATTCTATTTCAGACGCAAGTCCATAGTGTCCAACCTACCATTGCTTTTGTTGTAGTTGGTAAAGAAAGATTTGAGGAGGATTTACCTGTTACTTCTAACATTTTGAGGCTCCTATGTTAATCTAAGACCACGATATGTGTTAGAATGACTTGAGAAGAAACAAATGACATTACGAACAGTCTGCCAGTTATTTTGTCCTCCCAACACCCTGAAATGCTTCTTGTCTTGTTTTCGATCCAATGGTTATACAAACAACATAAAGCGTATAATCAAACAAGTTCCAGCCGTGAACATCTCATTTTTTATGAGTATATCTAGGACTATATTATCCAATATACTTTTCTTTATTTAAAACGCTATTGTGAGATTTGAGAATGATTTAGTTGTTATTTCTTGGAAATCATGTATCCACTTACAGAAGCCAACATTGACCCGATAATCGCTAATACCAGGAAACTGATCAGAGCCAGCAATAAGAGCAATGGATATTAGATGATAGTACAAGGTTTTAAGATTAGGGTAGGTTTTAAATACGTAGTGTATTTTGAGAGAGATTTGGTTGCTATTTCTAGCTAGGGAAGTGGTTAATTGAGAATCTAGCAGGAACTCAATACACATTAACATCAGGGGCTTCACGGGAGTCAGCCAAAGTCAAAACAGACTGAGACAAGGTTCATTTCAGCTTGTGAAGATGAAATACCAAGCAGGTAATGTCATTCTAAAATGCATTAGATCATTCTAAAATTCATCGTGAGCTCAGACCCAGCGGGATTATAGAACAGCTAGAAGTAGCAGGCGAATCCCCTTCGACTCTTGCGCTACCAACTAAACCAATGCCATTAACAGATTAGAAAAGAATATAGTCTTAAGTCTGAAGACACGAATAAAGTTTGAGGGTTCGCGATGAAAGCGCTTCCGATTAAAGGTTTGGTCAATCACGACTGAAACCCTCTACAGTCAAACATAATAAACAACAACAACAATAACAACAGCCACTTCATTGTCATCAACATCAACAACACTCCTTATTAGAGTATCATCATCATGATCATCATCATCATCATCACCAACAACAAATAGTAGTAGTATTAGTAATAGTAGTAGTACTACTACAAGTGCTGCTGCTGCTACTATTTCTACTATTACTACTACTGCTGCTACTATTACTACCACTACTGCTGCTACTACTGCTGCTGCTGCTACTACTACTACTACTACTACTGCTGTTACTACTACTACTGCTGTTACTACTACTACTAGTACTACTAGTACTACTACTGCTGTTACTACTACTACTAGTACTACTACTAGTACTACTACTAGTACTACAACAACCACTACTACTACTACTGTTGCTACTACCACCACTACTGCTGCTGATGCTACTACTACTACTGCTGCTACTACTACTACTACTACCACTGCTGCTGCTGCAACTACTACTACTACTACTACTACTACTACTACTACTACTACTACTACTACTACTACTGACACTGTTGCTGCTTCATTTCTGGCTACCGTTTGCTGAGGGAGCAAGCAATGGGAGGTTTTTATGTTAATTGGCAATACGTGTAGCGATACGTCAAACTTACATTTAACATCCGTCCCTCAACTGAAAAATGTGTAATCTATGTACACACGACACGCACTCACACACACGCGCACACTCACTCACACACGCTCACCCCCCCCCACACACACACACAGACACGCACTCACACACACACACACACACGCACACACACACACACACACACACACTGATTTAAACATTTAGGCAGTCTGCAGCAAAACGAGCCCCGCAATTTATAGGCAGAGCTTGACAAATGCGCCAATAAGACGACGTTATTCGTTGCTACGAATAATGATAACATCAAATACTATAAAGCATTATTTACAACAGAACACTATTAGCACCTGCCTAACTTTCCGAGCCTCACAGCAATAACCATGTAAAATATGGAAGGTTGTTCTGTTGCGCCATCTACATATTCATTGTCCAGACGCATCTGTACATATCGTGGCACTCCGTCGGTTGCGACGGTGAGCGTTCCAGTTGCTCCGATCAACGGAACAGCCTGCTCGTGAAATTAACTTGTAAGTGGCTGAGCATTCCACAGACACGTGTACCCTTAACGTAGTACTCTGAGAGAAACAGCGTGACACAGAGTGTGACAAGGCTGGCCCTTGAAATACAGGTACAACAGAAACAGGAAGAAAGAGTGAGAGAAAGTTGTGGTTTGATCCAGAGTGCTTTAAAAATATTTTTTAAAGCTAGGTTCTTATTTTATCGGAGACTTTAGCCGAACTGCTGTTACTGCAACGTAAGCACATTAAGCGAATTGTCATACAGTGGTGAGGCTCAAACACAGACACAAGGACACACTCTCTCTCTCACACACACACACACCACACACACACACACACACACACACACACACACACTGATTTAAACATTTAGGCAGTCTGCAGCAAAACGAGCCCCGCAATTTATAGGCAGAGCTTGACAAATGCGCCAATAAGACGACGTTATTCGTTGCTACGAATAATGATAACATCAAATACTATAAAGCATTATTTACAACAGAACACTATTAGCACCTGCCTAACTTTCCGAGCCTCACAGCAATAACCATGTAAAATATGGAAGGTTGTTCTGTTGCGCCATCTACATATTCATTGTCCAGACGCATCTGTACATATCGTGGCACTCCGTCGGTTGCGACGGTGAGCGTTCCAGTTGCTCCGATCAACGGAACAGCCTGCTCGTGAAATTAACTTGTAAGTGGCTGAGCATTCCACAGACACGTGTACCCTTAACGTAGTACTCTGAGAGAAACAGCGTGACACAGAGTGTGACAAGGCTGGCCCTTTGAAATACAGGTACAACAGAAACAGGAAGAAAGAGTGAGAGAAAGTTGTGGTTTGATCCAGAGTGCTTTAAAAATATTTTTTAAAGCTAGGTTCTTATTTTATCGGAGACTTTAGCCGAACTGCTGTTACTGCAACGTAAGCACATTAAGCGAATTGTCATACAGTGGTGAGGCTCAAACACAGACACAAGGACACACTCTCTCTCTCACACACACACACATACACACACACACAAACTCACACTCACACACACTCACATACACTCACACTCGACGGGCGTCTTTCTGTTTCCGTCTACTAAATCCAGTTGCAAGGCTTTGGTTGGCCCGAGGCTATAGTAGATGAAATTTGCCCCAGGTGTCACACAGTGGGACTGAACCCGGAACAAAGTGGTCGGGAAGCAAGCTTCTTACCACACAGCCACGCTGAATAAAATAAGTTTGCTTTATAGGCACGTATACACACCATAATTCACACACCTACATAATACACACATACACACATTCACAGTGAGTAAATGTATAATAGATATTTATATCAGTGAATTTGTTAAACGCATGCACATACACATACACACACACACAATCTCATGCACACATCCACACGCCAGCACAAACTCTTACACATAAAGACAATGAATCAATCACGCCCGCACACACATGCACTCACATATTATGAGTAGGCATACATATCAGTTTGTTTGTTTCAGACACACAACTGAACACTGTCATGCACATGCACTCACACGAAGACATTCTCACAGACGCATATACAGGCACCCATATAGAATTTCACCAAGTAGAGATGATGTGGGAATAAAGGGAAATAACTTATGTTGTAAAAGTCAAAATACCAGGGGAGACATAAAAATAAAAGTCGTACAATAATCTATAGCAGACATATTGTATTTGTAAAGGTTAACAGTCAGCAAAGAACAAAAAAGAAAACAAAAGGAAAAAAATGAACAAAAAAAGTTATATATCGGAATATATATATATTTCGAAACCATCTGTCACTTACAATCGTTTTTATTTCGCCATTTTTCATCTCGATTCTCAGTTGATAGCGCCAAAAGGACTTGCATTTTTGTGTTAAAAGTTTTTAAATGGTTGGTACGAACAACAATACATTTGGAATGAAATGGTTGCCGCTGGCATAGCAGTGGTGGTTGTGAGATTTGTTTCGTAAACTATGCGGTTCCAGCCTTGATCAAACTGTGCAGCAGCTTGAGTTGACCGACATCTCAGGAATGGAATTTAATAAACGGATACTACATGGAACACCCTTGTATGTATGAATGTATGTATGTATGTATGCATGCATGCATGCATGTTTGTATGTATGCATTTATGCATGTACATATATACATAAACGTGTATATACAGATGTATATATGCATACAAACACGGCAAGCTAGGTAGCTATACAGATGCATATATACATACATACATACATACATACATACATACATACATACATACATACATGCATACATACATACATACATACACATACAGACGCACATTGATAATAAAAATTGATAAAATGGATTTCAAACCCGAACTAATGAATTTATTTTCTGCACCGATTGTGTAGACGCTCCTCCGTCTCAATCAACATCGTAAAAGCATTTTACGATCAGTGAACCAATATCTGACCCGCTGGGACCTCCTAAAAGAGCCATACAGCAATATTTGTGGTCGTTATTGCGTATTCATACTATTGGTTTTCACTGTCATAATTGAGTATTAAAATGTTTGTTTTATAATATAAAGCCAAATGTTAAAAATATTTTTCCGGAAGTGTAGTGGAAGGAAATCTAACGAGTCAATTTTCTGTTATGGAGCTAAGATAGATCTTAAAGTTCAGATGGCAATATGTAATATACGCCGTTAAGGCGGCGCGAGCTGTTAGAATTGTTAACACGTCATTACGTTCTGTTAACTGTCATTACGTTCTGAGTTCAAATTCTGCCGCGGTCGACATTGCCTTTCATCGATTTCGTGGGTTGATAAAATAAGTACCAGTTGAACAATGGCGTAGATGTAAACGACTTCTCTTCTCCCCTGAAATTGCTGGTCGCGTGAAAAATTGGAAACGAATATGTATATACATAGTTAAAGTAAAAATACAAACATGTTTCTCTCATTGACAGCATATCCTTGTACAGACTAACACTTCACAGGAATAATAAAATGCAAGGTCAAACTGCTCGCTAAAAAGAATAGTAGCGTAAGACAGAAGGTGGGAAAAGAGAAGAAATGTGAGGTATTGGCAGACCATGTTATTCTACAACCTCTTCATATTATGGTTGCTCAATCTACTGAAAATAATAGATAAATCTCGCACAACCAATAATTACGAGGGACGTTCAATAAGTAATGCCCCTGACCCATTTGCAGTTGTTTGATCATGTTGATCATGTGCAATCATTTATATCTCTATAGATTAAGTGGAAAATTACAGCTCTGAACTAATTGTGGTTTCTAATTTACAGGTGTTTGAACTGAGTCAAGTGTGAAATGGAGCCTGTTGAGTGTCGAGCAGTGATCCGGTTTTTGTATTTTAAAGGACGCACACCACGGGAGACTTTTGATGAAATGAAAGTAACTTATGGTGATGATGCCCCATCATATGACCTTGTAAAACGCTGGCATCGTGAATTCAAACATGGTCGGAACTCTGTGGAAACAGCTCCCAGATCTGGTCGCCCCCTTCTGCCATTGATGAGGCATCTGTCCGTCAAGTTGAGGCTGCCATTTTGGGAGATCGACGCATAACTATTCGCCAAATAGCCCATGAGGTCAAGATTAGTACCGGGTCTGTAGAAACTATCATTCATGACCATTTGCATATGCAAACGGTGTCTGCCAGATGGATTCCCAGGTTGCTCACGCCTTTCCAGAAGCAAGAACGCGTCGAGTGCTCGAGGGTGAATTTGGAGATGTGCCAAGAAGATGAGACAAAATTTTTCAAAAGACTGATTACACAGGATGAAACCTGGGTCCATCACGATGATCCAGAGACCAAAGCCCAGTCAATGCAGTGGAAGCACCGTGACTCACCCCTTCCAAAGAAGGCAAGGGTGCAGCCCTCCGCTGGCAAGCTCATGCTCACGGTCTTCCGGAACCAGGACGGAGTAGTGATGACAGATTTCCTGGCAAAGGGTACCACAATTACAGGAGCCTATTATGCTTCACTTTTGAGGAAATTAAGAGAAGTTATCAAAATCAAGAGGCGGGGCAAGTTCAGCAAAGGCATCCTCCTCCTGCTGGACAACGCTCCGGTCCACAACACGCTTGTCGCCAGATCAGAAGCACAGGCGTATGGCTATGAACTCCTCCCCATCCCCCCTACTTTCCTGACCTTGCACTCTCTGATTTTCACCTCTTCCCAGTCATGAAGTTGTTTTTGAAAGGAAAGCGTTTCCCAGATGATGCAGCCTTGATTTCTGAAGTCACATTCAGGTTGGAGGACCAAGCTGGGGGTCTTCTACAAAAACGGTCTCCAGAGCTGCATCAAACGATGGTAGAAATGCGTAACTCTGGGTGGTTCCTATGTAGAAAAAGACTAATAACTGTGCCAAGTTTCGTTGCTCTATTGCTATAGGAAGTGGGTCAGGGGCATTACTTATTGAACGCCCCTCGTACATCTTAAATTAGCTGGGACAGTAGATTTTTTAAAAATACAATCGACAGCTCTGGGAATACCAGCTACAACAGAAAAGATTACTGCAAGCCAATTGAAGACGGCTTTGAAAAACCTTTCAAACTCACTTCGAACATCTGCTGAGATGGATGTGTCCTACTTGGTCACAAAGCTTTAAGTGAAGCAGAGTTGAGTGGAACTTTTATTAAATATATGTAACTCAAACCAAATGTGTAGAGAGCCACTTTCTTTAGCCTGTCCATTTACCTGTCCACACACCTGTACATACATTAATACATACATGCATACATACATACACACACACATACATCTGTGTGTGTGTGTCTGAGTAACGTGTTTTGTATGAAGATCGCATTGACGTGAATTTCGAGTCACGAGACAGCCTCTTAGTGTCCTTTCAATGTAAAGAAATATCACTGACATCTTATGTACTCTGCACTTCTTACTCATTCATTGAATATGAATCAACACACGTATGTATGTATGTATGTATGTATGTATGTATGTATGTATGTATGTATGTATGTATGTATGTATGTATGTATGTATGTATGTATGTATGTATGTATGTATGTGTGTGTGTGTCTGTAATGTGTTTTTGAGATCTCTCCTGTAAATTGTTTCGCTTCTACGACATCACTTTTACATTTTAAGATAACGCTATTCAACCAAATGTCGAAAAACAGATATATCGCCTCGGAACTTTGAATTCCTTGAAATTAAATTCTACAAAATTTAGTAGAGTCTAATGGAGATGCTGTCTGTGAAACATTCACCAAACACTAAGTAGGATATATTTTTCAGATACAAGATGACACCTGATTAAGTTGTTAAATTCTTCACATACGCCATAACGTTACTGATAGACACCAATTAACTGGTGGTTTTCGAAAATGAAATATCGCATTGTCTACCCAAGATAATCTGAAGGCTACCGTATAGCATTTACGAAGTAGTAGACGTAGCACTAACAACAATAACAATAGCAACAACATTATTATTATTATTATTATTATTATTATTATTATTATTATTATTATTATTATTATTATTATTTGCAGTAGTAGTAGTGGTGGCGGTGGCGGTGGTGGTAGCCACATGACGCATAATAATTTAACATAAGAACTAGATATGAAAGTATGTTTCTATTTTTAAATACGGATCTATGTATGTATGCAATCTTCTATGTATGTATGTATGTATGTATGTATGTATGTATGTATGTATGCATGTATGTATGTATGTATGTATGTATGTATGTATGTATGTATGTATGTATGTATGTCTGTATGTATGTATGTATTCATGGATTTACGAATGCGTATTATTTTGCAAAATGTTTCGGATTTTACGTAGAATATTATTAGCTGGACTACTGTACGCATACACTTTAACAAACCAGATATGTAAGGGCACGCTGCTTCTCTCTCGAAAGCTTTTTGCCCACTTATATCTTTCCATCTTCCTCTTTGATCACCTGATTTCTGCGTATTTGCGCATTATTATCACCATTTTGTAGCAAAACTACTGATATTTATATGCTTGTTTATATATGTATGTATATATATATATATATATATATATACATATACATAGTAGAATAATAAGAGCAAGTTCTTGGTACAGTATTATATATATTTGAAAAAATGAGTAGAGATGGCGTTTTTAAGGGGATAATTTTCATAACTCACTCTAAACATTATTAAGATTAAAAAAAAAAATTATCCCCCCCCAAACACAATCTCTACTCATTCATTCCACCGAATTCATTCACACATAAGTGGTCAGCCTTGGGCTATAATAGAAGATAGTACCCCAAAGTGCCGTACAATGGCACAAGACCCGAAACTATGTGGTTGCGAATCAAACTTCTTAACTAACATTCATGCTTATGCATGTATATATTCAGACGGAAATTGAAACCCCATTGTCAAATTCATACAACTAATTGAAAGACATAAGCTCGTTTCGTAGAGAGTTGCTTCTACACAAGGATTATGATAAGAGTTTTAAACTGTCAGCGAAAAACTTAGCTACTTACGCAGCAGTTTAGAGTGCGACTAATTACATTGATCGCCCGACATTTAAACTCATCGTTGAAACCGCCAGAGATCCATACACTCTAATATATATCACGTTACATTCATAACGCATGCACGTTTATATGTATGTATGTTGCGTGTATGTATGTATATATATGCTTGTATATATGTATATATGTTTGTATGTAGATGTGTATGCGCTTATGTGCATATGTATGAATATAAGTATGAGTATCTACATACACCTTATATATATATATATATTCAGAGAAAAATATGTGTGCATGTATGTGTTTGTATGCAACATGTGTGTATGTGTGTATATATGTGCGCGTGTATGTGTTATATGTGTGTGCATATATGTATATATATTTGTGTGTGTATGCGTGTGTGCGTGTGCTCACTAGAGTTTAAGCATGGCTTCATACAACATTAAAACTAAATAATAACAATTCACATTTGTGTTTAGGACTATAATGGCTACTTTTAAAGTGATTTACGAAGTCTTCGACACTCACTTATTTATGACTGGTGAGGTGGTTATATAACTTGGGTGATTGGACAGACAGAAATCGATTTAAATAATGCCACTTTTGCAAACGTTAATTTGTGGGTATGATGAAAATTACCTATTAAAGGATGTTCCTTGCTTTGGTATAATTGTTTCAGAAAGAAAGTATGCAAAATGTCCTTCAGTTTACGAATAACACTTGACTGAAGAGAACAATGGAAAGGGTGATAACTCCAAGTTAGATCTGAGGTATATAGGATATATATGATTAAAATGCGTTGATTCATCATTCCGTAGGGATATCAGAGAAATTCGTTTGTTTCTCCTTCCATTTATTTTAATCACTTCCGATACTATTTGAAAGCTCTATTGTTCCTCTATAACTTTTGCTCATCACTTTTTAATGGGATAACTTTTACTTCTTTTCCGACATTTGTCGATGGAGTACCAAGTAGGAGAAAAAGAAATGCAGCAAAAGTGTAAAAACAAAATTATCTGAGCGCACACAACTGAAACTGAAAATGTGACAAACAGAAATATTTGTATTTGCTAGAATCGTTTCCCAGTTTAGGCCAGCCTAAAGAACTAACCAATATATTCTGATTGCCCCAAGATAAAGGAGTGTGTGAGACCACAGTTATTAAGAGTCTATATTATTACCAAGTTGTAAATAAATATTATAACGTAGATGTTTCTTTAAACCTTCTGTGCTCCAGTTGAATTTTTCTTCCATTAATTTACATATCCCTATTCTAGAGACGTAGAGCAATACTGAAAAAATTATTATATTTACTCAATCTATACTTTTGCATTTTGTTTGACCGTTTGAAAATGTTATATTGTAATCAGTATTCTTTAAATACTTTGTATTAATAAACATACATTAGAGCCCAAACAATTATTACTAAGCTGTTAAGTGATAATCTGTGATAATTTCTGACAGCTTTAATATAAATTCATCCTATGCATCTCACCGAACCAGGTAACAGCTATCAACTATCTACGTATTTCCCTTCATACCATGTAGTCAACGAAAATACACCTAACACTCAAATATCTAAATTATTCTCATGTGTTATCTCCTTTGATGGCAAACTGAGGGAATATACTGCTAAAGGTATATCAACCTCCAAGCTATAACCGTCCAGATGGCATCCGATGTAATATTTACATCCAAGGAGGTCGGGAAATAGAACATGTTCTAGATTCAATTGTCTTCATTCTTAATTTAGATGTATAGCGTTGAATTAACTCGACCACGCCCATTCAAAATCGACAAAAGAAAACCAGCAATTTACTGAGGTTGAAGCAACAACAACAAATTTCTCGACAAATGCGTTGTCTAGGGTTTAATTAAATATCCTTGATTCATTAGATTTATTGCAACCGTTTATCGGTTGTTGTTGTTGTTGGTATTGGTGTCTAGGTATGTGTCATTTCTGATAGTGTTATTATCTGTGCAAGGATGTCTTCTACGTTTATTAGTTCTAGCAATTTGGGGTTGATTGATTTTATCATACTGCGTTACTTACAATTTTGCAGATATATCGAGAATGAATACTCCCCCCCACACACACATACTGAGAATGAAAATATATAGAGGCATATATTTTTATATTTCTGCATATATATATATATATATAATATATATATATATATATATATACACGATTGTGTTGTATTTGAGAAATTCGTTCTTAAATTTCCTATTCATCCTAGAATAGAAATTCTTAAGCTAAAAATTAATTCTTAATTTGATGCAACATTTTCTATAATATTTCTATGATTTCCTAAAACCCCCATCAAAACCATAAAAATATAAACCCATAAAAATTTATAAATGGATATTACGGTTTTAATAAACGTTATTGACCGTATGCAATGATCTGCTTATTTTCCATTAATATAATTTGATAAAATATCTGAAACAAGTGCAGAACAAAAATCAGTTGAAATATATCATGCAGGCAAATGGATACATTCTTATATTTATTAAGCGACAAACGAAACCCAATGCCAAATTTTCAATTAACCAGCTTAGTGTTCCCTGTAGCTTGCAAGCAGCGTCTTATCCCCTGATACTTTAGAATGCATTAAGCTGTTTATCATTATTATTGAGGCATAGTAATAATAATATAGTATTTGATATCCCGTTGTGGTTTATGATGCATTACATTTATCGAAAGTTATGACACGGAATCCTACTCAATCTGATCATTAACGCTGAGATCAATTTTCACATTTCCATCAAGCAGTGTCATTTGCCAGTAAGAAGAAAATAAGAAATTCATTCAAAGAAGCGATTTCGTTTCGTCAGTACATGTAAAACGAACATTTCGGTATTTTTTGTGTTTGACAGGGGAAATAGTAAACCTTATAGGCTGGGGTCACGTAATATATTGTATATTTAGTTTTATCACAGCTAATTTTCACCTCTGTATATATACAATGAAAACGAATGACAGATAAAGTGGTTCTGAGTTCAGAATATATCATATTTAGATAAATATTATTTTCAAATGGAATTATTATTTGGTATTTTTTTTACTTTCGTGATAGATGTCAGAAAAGGTAAGTAAAGGTTAAACTTGTCATTTATTAGAAGCAAAAACGGAAAAAAAAATACCAAGAGAAAAATATGAGATTAGTAGCAGGAATGAAGAAAAAATTAATAAAGAGAAAACCACTAAGAAATACAATCCCTTATTACATTGAAACGAAAAAGTTGCTCACAACACTGTTTCCTATAATTTAACAGTTAGTTTGAAAGAAAAAACAAAAATAGAAAGAAAGCAAAGAGCAAAACAAAAGCTGGTACGTGTTTTTAGCTTTCATTTGACGATGTATAAATAACTTGGCTAAAAATTCAATGATAGTATACTTAATATTATTTAAAACTTACAAAAATTCGTCAATTGAATTTGCATAAATCTCATTTGTAAACTGCTATTGATTGATAATTGAATATAAAAACCGAAAACACGGCTTAAATTCTTTGGGTTAGAGAAGTTTAATTAGAAAATTGATTAGAAATTACACCACATATATTTGCATACTAACCTCTGATTATTTTAAACTTTGTTCGTTCGTTTCCTTTCTCACCGAACATCATTTACAAGTGGAGAAAAAATAAACACTTATTACAAACTTCTATAAAAATATATATTCCCAAAACATTTCAGTGCAAGAATTTTATTTTATGGATTTCTTATATTTATTGGTTGATTAGGAGAACTGTCAACTACCTGTCGTGGAAAGGTAGCTTTTTTTAGAATTTCTAGATTTAATTATCAGAAACTTCTTAACAATTAAGATATTTGCTCTCCAATCAAGGCACTACTGGACGAATTTTAACTGAAGTTTAGGTGCAAGTGTGGTTGTGTGGTAAGAGGTTTACTTTCCAGCCACTTGTTTTCGGGTTCGGTCTCTCTGTGTGTGTGACATCTTGTGCAAGTGTTTTACTCTATAGCTTCTAGCCGACCAAAACCTTATGAATGAATTTATTGAACGAAGACTGAAAGACGCCCAACGTATGTATGTATGTGTGCTTTTGTGTGTGTGTGTGTGTGTGTGTGTGCGTGTGTGTGTGTGTGTGGTGTGTGTGTGTGTGCGCGTTGTACATCTTTCTGTCTGTGTTTGTACTCCACTACCGCTTCACAGTCGACGCTGATGTGTTTACGTTTACACAAACTAGCGATTCGGGAAAAGAAAACGACAGAGTAAGTTACCAGCTTTTGAAAAATAATTACTGGGGGTCGATTCAATCGACTAAAATCCTTCAAGGAGGTGCCCATGCATGGCAGTAGCAAAAAATAAAAGATAAGAGACATACTATTGACAAAGGGCTTTTTTGTATTAGACTATGAAAACGCCAAAATCTGATTTTGTTAGCTCGGAGAATAAGAATAGTATACTCATAGACCGAACAGCTGATATGGATCGACATAACATATATTTCGACTACCATATGATTCATATTTAGTGACATCGATTTTTTAGGCGTATAAAAAGCATTTACTATCTGACTGTGTTACAGGAAGGGCAAAAGATCGTGAGCTTCACAAAAAGAATGAGTTCGGAGAATATTGTGGAGTGCAACATTTTCTATGTTTACACGGACAAACATCTGTATCGGAATAGTTGAAGACCAGACACCAATGCCAGAACAGGACGACACTGCATATTGCCAAAGATCCCAGCAATGCCATCACGCTTCACGACCAGTTACTGCGACTGCCTGGGTTTCAAGGGCCCACAGCTTTTTAATATTCTCCCAAAGAGTGTGAGGAACTTGCACAAAGTAGATGTAGAGGCTTTTTAATCAAAGCTGGACATCTTCCTGTCGAGAGTCCCAGACGAATCTACCTCACTGCAAGAGGTGCAAATGAGGGTAGCTATATCAAACTCCATCCTTCACCAAGTGCCACATATTAGAGGAGGCTCTTAGTATTAACAGTGTAGCACAAAACGGCGGTGCACAAACATGGCCGCAGCTCTGAGCTGAAACTAGAAAAAAATATATTTACTGCAATGTGTGAATGTATATTTCATCGTTTATCTTTTACTTGCTTTAGTCATTAGACTACGGCCATTCTGGGACACCGACTTGAAAAATTTTAGTCTTTTGGCCGAACCACTAGGTTACTGGAATATAATCTAACCAACACCAGTTGCCAAGCAATAGTGGAGAACAAACACGAAAAAAAATGCATACATACACCAGGATTCTTTCAGTTTCCATCACCAAATTCATACTGAAGACTTTGATCGGCCCGAGGCTATAGCAGAAGACACATGCCCAACATGCCACGCAGTGGGACTGGTGCCGAAAGCATGCGACTGCGAAGTCAAATTCTTATCACACAGTCACATCTGCGCCTATTATCGAGACACAAGCGTCAAACTCAAGACCTGCAAGCCACATCCGGTCCAATGCATGATTATATCCTGCCCGCGAGAGAATTTTAGGCAAATGTCTTTTAATGGCCTGGCGATATGAAGTGTAAACCACAAATTCCTCAAATTTGCCGCCTTGTCGAACGAATGGCTGCATGAGAGCATTCCCACGTCGATCAGAACAAATTAAAATGATAGTTGTGTTGTGTGTGGATGTTCGTCATTACAGCAACCTGGCAACGTCCTGTTACTCGGTTTGGATTGGCGCATGAGAGATGAAAGTAGTGTAGTGCCCTGATATTGCATCACTCCTTCTCGCTTATGCCATATCAATCAAACGTCTATCGGTAGATGCAAAGACTTCATTTTAAATCAAAGCTAGCCGTTAAAGTGGCCAGGAGAAAAGTTGGTTCTGAAAACAGAGCTAATCAAAGCTGCTCTGAGGCTCAAAATATGTTTATTGATATTGGCGGTAAACCAGACTAATCATCAAGACAAATCGAAAAACTTGAATGCAGAACAGAAGCTACGGAAGGTAGAAAAACTAAAGACGGATCTAACATCACAGCAGGCGTTTTTCACCAAAGCAAAATCACAAAGTGTAACTGTTGTGAAAACAAGTTTTACTGTAGCAGAGGAGATCGCCAAATCAGCACGACCATTTACTGAGCGAGAGTTTCTGAAGAATTGCATGATGAAAGTGTGTGACGTCTTGTGTTCAGACATATGACAGCTGTTTGCAAATGTAGCCCTCAGCAGAAATACAATTGCTGATCGAGTTTGTGAGATGGCTACTGACGTGAAAACACAACTGATTGAAAAAGCAAAGATTTTGTTCTACACTCTCTTGCTGTCAATGAATGTAATGATACAACCGGCACTGCACAACTCACCATCTTCATCCATGGAGTGGATTCCAGTTTAAATGTTACAGAAGAAATATTGGATATGAAATCCATGCATGAGGCAACGACAGGAAAAGACATTTTTGACAACGTATGTCAAAGTGTAACTGACATTGGGGCAAACTTGTTGAACTTACAACAGATGGAGCACCGGTGATGTGCGGCGGAAAAAGTGGACTAGTAGGAAGGATACGGTTAAAGATGCAGGAGGATTGTACTGGTGAGGTGATAGCATATCACTGCATCATACACCAAGGATCACTGTGTAGTAAAGTCCTCAACATGGAACATGTAATGAGCTCTGTAACATAAGTCGTCAATTTTATCAGAGCCAAATTTCGGTCTTTTTTGCAAGAAGTAGATTCACAGTTCAGCGACATGCCTTATACAGAGGTGCAGTGGCTAAATTGGGGAAGAGTTCTCGGTAGAGTTTTCCTGCTGATCGAGGAAATCTCTCAGTTTATTGACAGCAAAGGAAAAGACACCCGTTTCGCGGTAAGTGTTCTGATCTCGGTCAGTTATACGACGTGGAAAGTGGATAAGCGACCTTGTAGAGTCTTAAGAAAGATCAAAGTTCAGGGCTCGCAACGGTAATGTCCGTGTCGAGTCGTAGGGCTCGACTTAGTAATTTCCAAGGGCTTATGATGGTAACGATGATGATATCATTTACAGGCTATCACATACATAAAATCTTTAACCTACCTGTAGTATTTATTTATATCTAGTTGAAGAGATCCGAAAAGTTTTGTTTTTCTATTGACTCTATGTAATATGTTTGGTAGAATACGAAGTGTCAACCTACTGTGGCAGCCATATCTAGAAGTAGGAACTGAATTAAATCACAGCTGTTTTGAAAGCAATTAGTTCTTCCTTGTTGAAACATGCAACGATGGAACAACAACGGTGAATGATGCAACAATAACAATTTCCAAATGTAAATATTAATTTTGTTTTTATATTGTCAAAGTCAGAGATTCGTAAGGCTGTCATAAAATCGATCAAGCAAACCCAAGAACATGGTTTGCATTAATTTTATCGGAGAAAGCCAAAAAAGGAATCTAGACACCACCACTCAAGAAAGATTTGAAATAAGAATTTAAATGACTGAGAATAAATATTAATTTGTACCACATGTAATAGGCTACAGATTTCGAGGGCGAAAAGGCGTTTAGGTCGATCCTAGCATTCAGTTGGTACTTAATTTTTCGACCCCAGGAGAATGAAATACAAAGTCCACACAACCAAATTTGAACAGAAAACGTTAAACGACAAACAAAACCTTGTGTCTATAACTAAACTAGCTTTTCAAAAGCAAATAATATCGAACACTTGTATGTATTATTTATTTCCTTTTTAGCCAATCGCGTCAAAAGTCTGACTACAGCTTTGCTTATTATTATTGTTTTTTTTTTTTTTGGTTACTGCAAAACTTCGATGAAGAAATAAATTTATTTCCGAAATCTTTACTTTTACACCCCCATACATCATCTATTCTTTCTATTAAGTTTATTTTTATTTCTTCTCTGAACAGAAGCTGTTTCAGCCACCTTCTTGGCTCTAGATAATTTGACATGGAGTGAAAAGTGAGTGAACCATTTACAATTCGTATCTAGAATTACTTGATTGCCGCCTTTGTGAATTCACTTCTGCTTACTTAGGTAACATTTATCACATGATTATGCTTAAAAAAAGATCATTTCTTATGTCTAACTAAGATTTATCTCGAAAGCTGTTCTTAAGACCATTTAAATTAAATTTGAAGTAGCATTGTTAAAATATCTCTTTCACATGCATAGCGTCTCTATCTCTCAAACAATAGACAAAGAGAGATAGACATATGCCCCATAATACAAACATATGCATATATATGTTTATGTAAATATACATTTATACGCATATATGTATACTCATATACATTTATACAAGTGACTACACACGCACAGAAACACACACGCACACACATACATTTGCATATATATATATATATATATATATATGTACGTATCTATGCATGTATGTATGTATGTAGTTATCTATATATGTATGTATACATGCGTACATATATGTGTGCAATTATATATATATATATATATATATATATATATATATATATATATATATATATATATATATATATCAACAGAGTGAAGCAAAAGGCAGCGAAAGGCCAAGAGGAGATTTTATCGAAAATCTCATAAGACCAAGCTTCGGTAACACTGTCTTATTTTTATAGGAGTTGACTGTATATAGGTTGAAATAATGCTAAAGTCCAAGGTAAGTTTTGCAGTAAGGTAATAAACATGGTGTGAAATAAGCATCAAATTGTTAAGAAACTCGGAAAATATTTCAGTTCCATTACTCTACACTGCAACAGTTATTGAAACGTTATAAAGCCAGAGAAATGTCTACATTAAAACAATAAAGAACGAGGAGAAAGGTCGTGGAAAGCTTGTACGATGTTGAGGCTATGAAGAGAAGATGGCTTACACGCAGAGAAACATAGAAAGTTGCTCAATAAAACGCGTTTCAGTGTAAATCGTTAGAATATAGGATTCTGTAAGAAAAGTGAGAAAAAACGAGTTACGAAGCCATCAATAAACATATTTATGTAAGTATAAAAACACACACACACACATATATATATATGCACCTGAAGCATATATGTGTGCATGTAAATATGTATATACAAGCATGTGTTTGTATATAAAATTATCTCTATAAACATATATATATTATTCATCTCTCTCCCTCTATCTTTCTATCTGTCTATCTATGCACGCGTACAATTTTATAGCATCATATTATAACACATATTATGTATATATATATATATATATATATATATATAGTTTTAAATGTTAACTATGGTTGAAAGTCTGAAATCTTAAACCGTTATTGGCGTTGGTGAATGAATTCTCGAGATAGCCGGGCCTAAGCTGAGAAAGAGACTCTACACATAAAAGTGAAGAGCATTTACACCAACACACAAGCTAACTCTTCATTGATTTTTCTTTAATGGCACCAGTAGTTTTAATACAATGGACATACATTCGTTAGTAACCTACACGTTTTTAACGTAGCATGCGATCGAATGCTTTATTGTTTGTTTATAACTAGTTTATTGTGATTAATGTTGCTACTACGGCTGAAATGTACGGCAACGCTGTATTCAGAGTCACATTTTGTTTTAACTATAATTCAACAACACTCTTCGTTTGCCAGTTTATATATCCGCCAGCAGAATATGAACGCAATTTGTTGAATGTTTGTAGGTTCTCATAAATGACTTCCGGTACTTCGTATGACAACTTTGCAGTCTGATTTCGAATCTCGCCGTGGTCAGTTTTGTGAGTCATACTTTTCTGGTTGACAAAATATTGTCAATCAAATATTGGAGTCGATGTTATCGAATAACTTTTCCTTCCCTGCTTCCCTCTTCCTTAACTGTCCTCGTATCTAAATTAGGAAAAGAAAATTCTTTTCTACTCTAGGTACAAGGACCGAAATTTTTAGGGAAGGGGCCAGTCGATTAGATCGACCTCAGTACACACGTGGCACTTAATTTATCGACTCCAAGAAGATGAAAGGCAAAGTCGATCTCGGCAGAATTTGACCTCAGAACGTAAATACAGACGAAATACCTATTTCTTTACTACACACAAGGGGCAAAACACAGAGAGGACAAACAAGGACAGACAAACAGATTAAGCCGATTATATCGACCCCAGTGCGTAATTGGTACTTATTTAATCGACCCCGAAAGGATGAAAGGGAAAGTCGACCTCGGCGGAATTTGAACTCAAAACGTAACGACAGACAAATTACCGCTAAGCATTTCGCTTGTATATCCTATCAGGTTTTGTGCCTATGGTAGAAAGAATCATTATCATTGTTAAGTCGGCGAGCTGGGAGAATTGTTTACACGACGGACAAAATGCTTAGCTGTCTTTGCGTTTTGAGTTCAAATTCCAGTGAGATCGACTTTGCTTTCATATTTTTCTTGGTTGATAAAATAAGTTCCATTGAGCACTGGGGGTCGTCTATGACATCAACCTTTCCTCCCCTTAAAGTTGCTGGCCTTGTATCAGAATTTTGAACCCTTTATTATTGTCATTGTTGTTGTTCCTTCGTACTTCTGTTTATATCCTGTGGATAACACTCTCCGTAGAGTGAGCTTCTGGACAGCATATATATTGAAGTCGTCCCAGTGATCCAATGAACAATGCTAGTCTTTCGGTCTTAATATTCTTAATCCCGTTGAACTCGACCTCTAGGACTTTGTACTTGGTCAATTTCTCTGTGACTTCCATGGAAGTGCTTCTTTCGAAAGAGTATTGCAAGGTCGAGAACTATAAAAAACCTGTGTTTTGGATTCCATAACTTTGTAGACTTGTCGATTTTCCGACATGGATAGGCTTATTATATTAGTGGAAGGTAACAACACCGTTTTCATTAAATATACTTATATCAATTCTCAGTTATCCTGATTTTATAATTCCTGCATGTTTTCCCTAGAAGATACACCTTAAAGATACGCCTTGTTTTGCCCACGGATGTATTCCGTCACTGCTAGACCCAGGCACCAAAGATCACGTTGTCAATGGCGTCTTGATACTTTCCTTTGAATCTTTACTATGTGTCTGTCATCGTTCACGATGTCATATTCACAGGATCTGACAAGAAGACTGATTTTTTGCAATGGTTATCAGACCTCTTTGTTCACGTTTGCATCCCGCATCTGTTTTGGGGTATCTCTTATTCATTACTTTGTCCATCACAATGTTTCCTGCAGGAGCAGCTGACTAAAGTATTTTGCATTGCCTTCAATCGTTTGGTGTGAGTGTTAGTCACCTCGTTTTCCGTTGGTGATGTTTCTGGTATATATATACAAAAAAACCCACTATCTTGATATTCTCCTCTTCTTCGTTCATGAAGTGTATCATATCTACCAATTCAGATGCATATGCTTCCGATTTTGTTAGGTATGCGACCAACAGAATAGTGATTGTATAATTATCGTTACTATTCTGAAGGACTCTCGGATAGTTCTTAATTACCGGTTATTCTTTACTTGAAAGCAGGCAATAACAAATCACCAAAGGTTTCAAGTAGTGCCTTCTCCTGTGACTCAAAGAGACTATATTCTCGTTAGTATGCGAGCTGTACCCAACAATGCTGTCTTCTGGATCACCTTGAGCCTGACAGCACCTCCAATATTCTTAATATGCTTTTCAAACACCTTGGAAACTGCTTCTAATGCTCTAATTACTACCGGTATCACTATTACTTTCTTCAAACCCCATAACTTTCCTATCTCGTCACGCATTGGCTGGTATTTCTCAATCTTTTCCTTACATTTCACCTTCGAATCGTCTGGTATTGCAACATATATTATCGTTACTTATTTTTCACCTTTATGGATGAGCACAATATCTGGTTGTCTCGCCTCTATGAATTGGTCGTACTGCGTGTTAAAATCTCAGAGTATTTTGTAATGTTCATTTTCCATTACTCCTTCAGGCTTGTGTTCATGCCATTGTTCGGCTCTCTCGAGGTTTGCTTTATTGCACATCAGCCAGTGGACATATCTGGGTACATTTTCATGTCTCCGTTGTACGAGCTTACAGCACTCACTAACAGTATGGCTTATACTTTCTCCCTTCGCAGAGTACGTCCTACACTAAAAATTTTAAATGGAACACTAAATATTTCACCGGGCATTATTGGAAGTAGCAGATAGAGCGATACAACATAACACTGGTAGTTTTGAAAATTTACATTACTAGCGCATATAATGGCCAATCATTCCCTTTATATTTTGAGATAACTCGGATCCTTGACTCTCCGGGTGATCGGCTGATTTTCTGATTCTGTCTATTCAGCTATTCACGAAGTTTTACAAGTTCAGTGTCAACATATTCTATTAATATGCATAATGTGATCTGTAGAAAGAGAAAGTGACATCTCGCAAAACCAATACAAATTTTCAGTTTAAATATTTATTTGAAACAAGATTCAATAATATTACCATGCTACATCTCTTGGGAGAATGCAATTCGCTATCACACTTTTACGTTTATCTTCAGCAACGTAAGGATTATGTTTCTAATGAAAAGAAACTAATATACTTATCGCGAATTTTATCCAAATTTAAACAGGGGTTGAGTTGATGAAAGATAGACCCTGTATTTCACCGATTTCACAATCGATAAAAGTTGTAACAGTGTTACATAATACGGAAATCGAATAGACTAAAACAGTGAAATTGAATAGAAAAAGACACAGAAAGGAGGGTAGAAAATAAAGTCTCTTTCAATGGCAACAGCAAAACTGTACAAAGGAAAATAAATGAAGACATATAAAAAGGATGGTTTTAAAACATGAGAATTTGGCTTCGATGTAAATAATCCATTGTTACTAAAAGGAGCATATTTCTTTCTTTTTTTTAACCAAACAAATTGTTCGAATATAACAAAAAATGATTTTGCAAAGAGGAGCGTAGAAATAGAAGGGAAACCTATGTAGTGCTAACAGCAAAAGAGAAGAAGAATTTTTAGAAGAGAAGAATGCACAGCAGAAAGATCCCCACCAGCGAAAATGGTAAAGAAAAAAAATAGAAAGGAACAGCAAATAAGCAATGGCGGAAAGAAATATCAAACCACGAAATAAGTTAACAACTTCAGGGCATTAATATTTGTTATACAACAGGAAAATTTACTGGCTGCAATATTTAACTGGTAGGCAAACAGTGACAGGGTATTTTTTCCAAAAAATATAAAAACAACAAACAAAAACGATTCAATGATCTACTGAAAAAAATGAACGCAAACATAAAAATAATACGTAAAATCTGAGTAAAAAGTTATAATAATTTATCTCAAATACTTTCGGAAAGAGACACCACAGAAGCTACCAAACTAACATCTACCTTTTTAGAGATTACAAAGCCTTGACAAAAATATTATCGCATATAATGCTTATATGAAATAAAACTCAACACTCCTAACGGAACTGAAGGAATACCGTAAACGTTCATACTTGTGTATGTATTGGTAATTGTTGAACTGCAAAGAAAGAATCGGACAGTGATATTTAAAAAAAAATATTACACGTATTTTGTTCTCACTGATCTAGCTTTAAAGATATGTGAGGAATCATATGTAATATAAATAAATGGGTAACATTTTATCCAATTCATAATAAAGGAATTATAAAACAAATAAATTTTAAAAACATTTTTACAAAGCGATTCTACTACGTATTAAAACTAAACAAAAACAAAACTGGCACAGCCCATTACGACGATGAGGGTTCCTGTTGATTCGATCAACAGAACAGCCTGCTCATGAAATTAATATGCAAGTGGCTGAGCATTCCAGAGACACACCTTCCCTCAACGTAGAACTCAGGAAGATTCAGCGTGATTAGAGTGGGGATAAGGCTGGCCCCTTGAAAGCACAGATAGAACCATTTTTTCCAGTTGAGTAGACTGGAGTAAAGTGAAACGAAGAGTATTGCTCAAGACCACAACGCACCGCCGCAAATCGAACTCATGACTCAAGGCATTAACATATCTAATCAAAATACGGAAGAAGAATAGACACTGGTCAGAAATATAGTTAGATGTTGACGAGGTGAGCAGTCATCCCCGAGGGCAGCTGTGAATAGAAACAGTTTCGTCTTGTTTACTATAATTATTGACTTGAAAGTTTGACACAAGGCTAACAATTCCAGGAGAGTGAATAAGTCGAATGTATCAACCCCAGTGTTCAACTGGTACTTATTTGATTCTACTCCGAAGGGATGAAAGAGAAATTGAACCTCAACGGAATTAGAACTCAGAACGTAAAGCGGGACGAAATGCCTTAAAGTTCAGCCAGCTCACTGCCTTCTTGCTTATTATTATTATTATTATTATTGGCTTCAAATTTTGGCCCAAGGCCAGCAATTTCGCGAAAATGGCTAAATCGATTCCATTGACCCCAGTGCTCAACTGGTACTTAACTGATACTTATTCTATCGACCCAGAAAGGATGAAAGGCAAAATCAACCTCAGTGGAATTTGAACTCAAAATGTACAGGCAGACGAAATGCTGCTAAGCATTTTGCCTGCCTTCTTGTCTATTAGAGTTATAATAAATATATTTTTTGTCATACATGGCTCGGTGATTAGCGCGTCGGGCTCACAATCACGAGGTAGTGAGTTCAGTTCCTGGACCGGGATGCGTGCTGTGTTTTTTCACATTGCTGCAGTTCACTCAGCTGTAGAAATGAGTTGTGATATCACTGGTGCTAAGCTGTATCGGCCTTTGCTTTTCCCTTGGATAAATAACATGAGTGGTGTGGAGAGAAGAACCTGGTATGCACGAGCGACCGCTGGTTTTCCACAAAGAACTTTGCCCGGATTTGTGCCTTGCAGGGGAAATTTCTTGGTGCAATCCCATGGCCATTCATGAACGAAGGGGGACTTTACTCTTATACTTTAATTTTAGCACAAATTAGATCCGACAATTCTAGGAAGAATTGCAAACTTTAATCGTAGGTAGAGCTAAATATAAAACAAGCCTTGGTATGTAATATTTACTATGTAGTTCTTTACCACCTACTTACTTAGCCATTCTTTCTTGCCGAGTATATCGCTTCTTGTTTTCCTTTTAATTTGTTGTGTGGAAGAAAAATGCTTTCCCATAGTTGATTCAAATAGAAAGGGAGAAATAGAGTTGAAGCGTTTTACGTTTATAACATAATCATTAGTCTTTCCTTGTTTCAGGCATTAAACTTGCGGTCATGCTGGGGCACCGCCTGGAAGAATAAATGAATCGAATGAATCGACCCCAGTACATTTTTTGTTTCTTTTAAACTTGGTACTTATCACTAGATCTCTTTTGTCGAATCGCTAGCTTACAGGGACATAAACGCACCAACACAGGGACGGGGAATGAACGGGGAATGAACACAGACACAGAAGCACACACACTTACATACACGCATACACAAACATATAGTTTGTTTTTGTTGTTGACAAACCCTAGGTCAGGTTTGATCGACCATGCCTTTGATTAAAGCATTTCAGCTGTGACTTTACCACTTTTAGACATTCTGTATATAAGACTATAGCGCTATTACATTATCCTACGTGTTCAATCAATATCAAGTGAATACAATGTGGTTTAAGGGAAATTTGGATGCTATTTCTACCAGGTCGGATGACATCGAAGAATCTCCCTCATTGGCGTTTTGGCTAACAGTGAGACATATGTATGATCTTAGTAGTGTTGAAAGTCTAAACATGATTAACAAAACAACGTATTTCGCCGATTGTATCAGCTGTATAGTAACACAACCAAATTCCACTTAGATAGCAACTGAAAATGAAATACAATGATGATGAAGAGATTCTCAATTATTCATATATAATTCCAGCTGTATTTAATTCCATAAGGAAACCAACACAAGGTCTGTCTCCCGCTTTGAATTAAATCCAGCCTGTGACCTAAGAGTAGCGTGGCTTTACACAACCTATACTTCGACGAGGTTATAAACAACTTTACATCCTCCAAGATCAATCTATTTTCAGCTGCCATATATATATAGAAGGAGATGAACCAATCTGCCTTTTCGTTCTATCAAACTATTTAGCAAAGCAAAGAAAATAACACAAAAATTCCAAATGAAAGACTTTGAAAATTTCTTACGCTTGTAATTCTCGATACAGAATTCTCTCCAGCGTCTGTTTTATCATTAATCAGTTTAGATAAAGATCAGTTGTTTTCGTGAAGATTTCTTCCATATATTAGTTCTCTCTCATGAACAAGGAATAAAGATTAAGATCTTATTGAATAAGGCTGGAAAGAGTTTAAAGAATATACGGTATGTCAAGAACTAGAGAATTCTTCCTTAATTATAAGCTGTCCAGGGTACTTGAAACATCAAAATGCATGAAGTAAGTGGCGTTCTTTTCAAAAACGTCCTGATAGGGTTTTGAAAATGACTTTCGTTTCGGTAATATGAACACAATTTTATATAAAATATTCAATCTTTTCTGTGATATGAAACGCAATAGAATATGGACAGCCTTTATATCGCGGACTTGGCTATAGATTAAACTAGGATCAAAGATATCCGCTGAGAGAAAATGTATAAAAATAATTGATTGAATGATTTAACCTTTTTTCTATCCTTCTTTTTTCTTTCGCTTAGATCTATAAGTGAAAGTTATAATGAAAAGGAAGAGAAAATTCCTTCCGATTTTATAACTCACATATTCCATCCTTCTCTTGTTAGATGCTTCTAGAAACTTTTAAATCTAAGATAGGCTTCGCAGAATGTTATGAATATCCTTATAAGTCAGCATAGATTATGCTTGATTTCGGCCAGCGAAAGAGAAAAAATCCCTCTATAGAATTAGTAATAAAGAAGATATAAAACCGTAGAAATCCTTACAAAAAAGTAGATGAATAAAATATATATTCAGTGTGACTGAGAAATATATATGATATCATTAGAAATATCCAATATATAATATTATATGAAATTAAATGACAAAAGAGTAGAAAGTATTGCGCTGTTTCTTATTGAAACGTTGATGATTGCCTCAAAATTGTATTAATTCTGGTAATTTCTTTTGGGGAAAGAGGAAGAAATATAAATATCAAGTGTGTTTAAATACTCTTGTGTAATTAATAGGAATGATAGAAAGGTAGAATATGGGCGAGGAAATCGTGAAGAAGAAGAAGAATAGTGATGCTGAATACCGACGAGATTATTATATAAAAAATAGTAATGCACTTACCTACCTACCTACCTACCTACCTACCTACCTACCTACCTACCTACCTACATACATACATACATACATACATACTACCTACCTACCTACCTACCTACCTACCTACCTACCTACCTGTCTGTCTGTTTGTCTGTCTATTTATTTTTCTTCGCACAGACTCAGACTCTCATGTATCCGGATATTTGTTTTGATGTCTTTAATAATACATGCTCTTACTCTCTTTCTCTCTCACCTTCTCTCACGCACACGTACACAAATATATATATATATAATATATATATATATATATATATATATATATATACATATATATATATATATATATATATGAGCATACATATTTGCATATAGGCGCATACATACAGGGAAAAGAACCTTGCTCACACACAAAGACACATACATACATATGTACATATATATAATTATACACTCATATATATACATACATACGTACATACACACACACACATATAAATACATATATTCATATATATGTGTGTGCATGTATCTGTGTGCTTTCAAGTGAAGTGCGTGTTTGGCTATTCCAAACAAAAGCTTCGGACAAATATCTATTTATCTATCAATCTATCTATCTATCTATCTATCTATCTATCTATCTATCTATCTATCTATCTATCTATCTATCTATCTATCTATCTATCTATACATCTGTCGTTCTTTCTCTCCCTCTCTCTATGTATATATATATATATATATATATATATATACATATCTACCGGCGCATCTCTGTGTGTGTCTGTCTATCCATCTGAATGTATATCTACCTACCTATGTATGTATATTTATATATATATATATATATATATATATATATATATATATATATATATATATATATATATGTATATATATATACATAGATAGATCGATAGATAGATAGAGAGATATAGAAAGAGAGGTACAGAAAAGTATGAAAAGATACGTGCATTGCGTGTTCATGATTGACGATGCATACGTGTGTGCCTGCATGCATATAGGATACATGCATATTGTGAACAACATCGTATGCGTGTATATATATGTGTATATGTATGTGCATGTATATTTCCAAAATTGCTTTAGTTAGGAATGCAATTATTAGTTCTTCTGCCACATTTCTTAATATATTTTGTATATCTCTATTATTTTTCCCTTTATATTTTACAAGCCAAACCAATTTCCGAGATGTTTTATATGAGAGAATCTTTAGCAATATTAATATTTTATTTATTGCTATTTATTATTCATTATTATGGACCGTACTGAGGTTAGACATTGTTAATATTCACCAATATTTTATGTCGACGTACGTCGAAGTTGTGAGCATAGAAATGGATCTTGTTAAAAAAACAGAGCCAACACTGATGTCACATTAAAACTATGGGTTTTTTCTTTTTGTTTTGTAAGAATTGATCAGAAGAATTGCTTGGGTATTTTTGTAGAAAACTCTTTCCATGTTTAAATCATAAAGAATCTACAAACTTCAAGAGATAAGTTATAAATAATAGCGTGTAGGATATTGGGTTAAAAAAAAACTCGCCTTCGAGTATTATCCCATCGAGGACATTTTTTTAACGTAAAATACTATGCGATATTATTTATAGCTTTAAAAATATATTATTTGGTACCTCTGGAAGTTTCTAAACCCAAGGTCCAAATTCTTTTATAAACAAGGTCGATTTTTTCAATCTTAATGTAAAAACAAACACAATTATAATATTAATTATTATTATATTTGTACATCAATCTGATCATAAATCCAATAATGGAAAAATCAATGTTTTAGAGCAATTCAGAAATAATTCCTATGCTCATTCATTTTGGTGATGAAAAGTTTGCAGATTATAGTTCGAACCACGCTTGTAGAGTAACCCTGAAAGAGGGTACACGGTAAATTATGGTAGGTGTATGTGTAACTGTACATATTCGATGCAATAAAAACCCGTGTCGGATATTTAAAACAACTAATTATGTTGTATGACCAACTGTAAAATTTAAAGGAACGTTTGCGGATGTACCGGACTCTGTATTCTTTATAATTGCATGAAACTTACTGTCCTGTAATATTCATAATCCAGAGAAGCGAACCCGGATATACCCATAAGAAAAATTGTGGCGAGATTGTATATACTAAGGGATGATTAATATTTATTACTACTTGATGCAGTTTGCTGAAATCTGGAGAATACCTAAGAGCTATTACAGTACCACCTGGATAATTTATCCCTTATATATATAGTGAAACTTAAAAAGAAACAAAGAAAATGCACACTAACTATGACCATAATGGCTTTTTTAAAACAAATATATATACAAACAAATGAGTTGAAGTTATATTAAGATGTATAAAACTAATTATTAAAAAAAATCCATACCGGTTTCGATATAGATGGTCACTTAATTTCCCCACGTGGCTTCCCTAAAACCTGTTTAAATTATATATATGTGTGTGTGTGTGTGTGTGTGTGTGAAAGTCAAAGAGTCTGCATTTGTAAACCACTGGCATTTGATTTCAATAATGTACATAGCCGGTATGCATGCAAAACACACGCACACACATACACACATTCACGCGTACACCCACGCCCACACAAAGAGTTGATTTCTGTAAATTGCCTCCCGAAATCCACGCACATGCTTATTCGTAAAAGATGCATAAATATTTGACATATTATATATTATTTTATATATATATTATATATTATATAACACTATTTTTTATGTATCTGGAGGGCTGCAGTGTTTACGTTCTCGATTTTTGGATGTTATCCATATAACAACGGATACATCTTTGTAAAGGGGAGATTTCAGTTAACTCTAAGAAAACGGCAGCAACAAGTTCTCACCTAGCATCGTGTAAGACTTATGTATGGTAATTTCAAATAATTTTACTTTATTGCATTTCGTTAAATATACACTGATTTGGAAACTTCGCCAATCGTTGTCTTCGTCAGACACTCTGAAAAATCTAACGATCTGCAAATCTTCAAAGTAACTTTGAAGATACAACTTGCCCACTGGAAGAATTGGACGTGAAATTTCGTCAGCTTTATAGTCTTGTTTGCAATAAAATTAAATCCGTATATAAAATTAGATTCTAGTGAAATATGACAGACAGCACCATTGATGTGCTTCACTTTTCTTAAATAAACATAGAATTGGAAATTTACTTAAAATATTTGAAGACTTACCTAAAATACCGGCTGGAAGAGACCCTTCGGTCTGTGTTTGTTTGCCAAGGGACTTGTGGGAGATTATCCACATGTATTTACTACTGGTCATCCCAAGTAAATGCGCCTGTTCTATAATGGTCAGCATCTCATGCCTGAAACAGAAAAGAAAGATTATTGCAAAAATTACTTATTTAAATCTTCATCTTAATCACTGCTCTTTGTCATTTGTTTGTATTTTTCTTTATTGGTCCAAGAAAGAGGAATTACTGTGCACGGTCTTTCCCTACCTTCTCAACCTGGTTGCAGAGACTGGTTTGATTCATAGATTATCTGATTGTGTGTGTATGTATGTGTGTGTATATATATAATGTCTGACCACCTCTGTCCGGCATGATTAATCACTGGCCCCTAAACCTTTTGTTTTTTTCTCTCTCTGTTTAGTTCTGTGTTCCTTTCTGTTAAAGAGCGTAGGCTTGAAACGTTAAAGACTTTTTCACTTCCCGAGCGTTAAACTAATACATCTGTTTGTTGTTTACACACCCGTCTTTGTCTTTTTTTTGGTAAATTCTAACTATATATATATATATATATATATATATATATATATATATATATATATATATATATATATAAATATATATTCTTTTATTCTTTTACTTGTTTCAGTGATTTGACTGCGGCCATGCTGGAACACTGCCTTTAGTCGAACAAATCGACCCCAGGACTTATTCTTTGTAAACTAGTACTTATTCTGTCGGTCACTTTTTGCTGAACCGCTAAGTGACGGGGATGTAAACACACCAACACCGGTCGTCAAGCAATGGTGTTGGAACAAACACACACAGAAATAATAAATACACACACATAAACAGACACACATATATATACAAACATATCGACGACGGGCTTCTTTCAGTTTCCGTCTACCAAATCCACTCAGAAGGACTTGGTCGGCCCGTGGCTACAGTAGAAGACAGATGCCCGAAGTGCCGCGCAGTGGGACTGAATCCGGAACCATATACTTGGGAAGCAAGCTTTTTAACATATATATATATATATATATATGTATGTGTGTGTGTGTGTGTGTGCGTGTGTGTCTGTGTGTGTGTATGTGTGTGTATACAATATACTGATATGTGATAGTAAAATTCAACAAGAAAAGTACTACATCTGGTGAGAGATAAATATTATTTATTTAAGGGTCACAATACATGTATTAAAGCGCTAATAATAGTTTCATATGCTGTGAGAACTCAAACATTTTCTTCAGGCGCAAACCACATATCATAACGAACTTTAAAAAAAATTAAATAAATAGAAGAAACGAGATGATGGTCAGAAAGTAGCATATAGAAAACGCAGATAGTAAACAACGGAAAACGAAAAACGGAAAACGAAACTAAAGTGTCAAAGGTAAAAAGTGCTGTCCTCCTTAAATCATAAGGCTGGGAAGATATCAAGTCAGAAAGATATCAAGTTATAGTTGCAGTAACTTCTGCCTCACGTGATAGATTTAATCTTACATCGTTGGTCAAGTGGATAGGATCCTGGATTCAGCTGCCCACATATAATGGTTATCATTACACGTACTCAACACCAAGAACTTGAATCCAGCTGCAACTGTTACGATCCAGGATCTTGTCCACTTGACCAACGATGTAAAATTAAATCTATCATATATGAGGTAGAAGTTACTGCAACCCAAAATAATAATACAACTGATAAGAAGACCTATATCGGATGTAAAGGTGAATTTTAAAATCGCTATGACAATCACATATCCTCCTTCCGACAAGAGTAAAGCTACTAAGTTGGCTAACCACTTATGGACTTTAAAAGATAACGAAACACAGCATGTGATTAAACGGAAAATAATTGAGAAATCCATACCTTAAGTGAATGGATCGAACAAATGTAGACTTTGTTTGCCTGATAGAGCGCAGAACCAGTTCAGATCTAAGATCCCTAACTCTCTATTGAACTCCAGGTCAGGAAGTTTCAGTGGTAGCATGCATATGTATAAATATATTCTGAAGAATTGGAAAATTCCGCCTTTCCCTGACTGACTTGATATCTTCCCAGCCTTATCATTTTGACACTGTTTTTCGTTTTCCGTTGTTTACTGTCTGCGTTTTCTATATGCTGTTTCTGAGCTTCATCTAGTTTCTTCTATTTATTCAGTTTTTTTTTAGTTCATTATGATATGTGGTTTGCGCCTGAAGAATATGTTTAAGACCTCTCAACATCTGAAGCTATTAGTAGCGCTTTAATACATGTATTGTGACTTAAATAATAATAATAATAATAATAATAATAATAATAATAATAATAATAATATAATAATAATAATAATAATTATAATTATATATATATGTATATACACACACATACTTATATACATATTGTAGCATGCCTACTTTTTCTCTTGTCTTCTCACTCTTAATTGTAGACTTTCCCTTTCCTTCCATGTCCTTTCTGTTTCTCCCTCTCTTTCATCCTCGTTCCCTTCAATCTACTGTCTACACGTGACCCGTGACTAATTTTCTCATCTCTGTGTTTTCGCCACCAGATGCTTAGTCTGCCGATCAACATTTTCTCCTCCCTTACTATTTCTCTTTTTCTATATTCATTGAGGATTCCTTCTAGGCGCTACCAACCAATCACGTGTTTGGTCGAAAGGCTGTATGTATTGTGTCGTCTATCGTTTCAAATTACGTTTGCTTGCTTTCGTACGTCCACACTGTATTGTCTTGTTTGCTCGATCCCTAAGTCTCCGCAAATCTTGCATGTGCCGCCGATATACGAATTTCTCGGGCTTATCTTTAAAGGCACGAAACTAAGTATTAGCATATTTAGTCGATAACTGATGAAGAATTAGGGTATTTCTGTGTCTGTCCTACGTGTACGTTTAGTAGTATTTATTGCTTTTTCATTTATTGAGTAACTGAACACCACGATTCCTGACTTTCGTTAATTGTGAGTTTATATATATATATATATTATATATATATATATATATATATATATATATATAAACTTACTTAGAAATGGACGCGTGATAGTCTAGCTTAAGATCAATATGACTGGCGTGTGGACATATACACATACTCACACACACACACACCTAATTATCGCCTGTGTGTGTGTGTATGTGGGCACACCATGAGTGTTCGTATGCGTGTGAGTGTAGGTATGTATCATTAGCGTTCATTTCAATCACTCTCTCTCTCTTTCTCTCTCTCCCTCCCTCTGTCTCTCGCATACGCAATTTTATCATCCATTTAACACTTTAATATTACAGAAGGTAGTAGAAAAGTACCTAGATTGAATATGGGTCAGCAGCGCTCGTTTGAATCGTCCTCTATATCCCTCCCTATCGAATGCACACTGTTATCGTCCCCGTAGCAGTTTAATAAAACAGAAGATATAGATACGTAGATTGACAGTGAGACAGTTAGACAGACAGACTGACTGACAGACAGACAGACAGACAGACAGACAGACAGACAGATAGATAGATAGATAGATAGATAGATAGATAGATAGATAGATAGATAGATATGTTTCTTTACTACCCACAAGGGACTAAACATAGAGGGGACAAACAAGGACATACAAAGGGGTTAAGTCGATCACATCGACCCCAGTGCGTAACTGGTACTTAATTTATCGACCCTGAAAGGATGAAAGGTAAAGTCGACCTCGGCGGAATTTGAACTCAGAACGTAGCGGCAGACGAAATCCCGCTAAGCATTTCGCCCGGCGCGCTAATGTTTCTGCCAGTAGATAGATAGATAGATAGATAGATAGACAGTCATATGTGTGAGCTCTCTATGTGCCAATAGTGCTGGATTGCGTATCTCTTCGTATTTGTCTCTTTCTATCACACATACTCTTACCAGCCCCTTTCCCCAGCGCATCACATTCACGTGACAGATTGATGAAACCACAGGAATATGTCGCTAGCACTGTAATATAGCAATAAATATATAATAAATATATAATTAATTTTATAGTAGAGCTATTTTATCATTGGTTTATTATCTAAACGTCTTCATTTTATTTACTTAATTACCTCCTCACTGAGAATAGGTATATCCTTCTGAAATCTTTTATTAATTTATGTTTTATGTAGAACAATGTGGTAAAATGCGGCTAAATGAATCCGTAAATTCCGATTTGTTGGTTTATGAAGTTTATCCTATAAACGCTGTGGCCTACCTTTTGTAAAAGGTTGTATATCCCTGTGTCAGACTGTAATATATATATATATATATATATATATATATATATATATAAATTATAAAAGGTTAAATCAAAGCACTAACATTTGAGATAAGCGAGTAATAAAAAATAAGCTCCAATATGCTTAGAGGGAATATTGATAAAAAGAAACTTGATCCAGGACAAGTCGACGAAATTTTTTTTGCAATTGTATGTCGGAAAGATGTAAACAAAAAAATCTTTATAGACACGCATAAAAAGAGAAAACTTTTCCAAGGAGAAGATATAAAGAAAAATAAGTAAGATCGCTCTAAGAAATCATCTGAATACTGCATCAAACTTAACATTGACAAAGTAAAGTAGCTATTATATGAAAACAACTCGTGTAGAGATATCAAATCTCTAACAACAGATAAATAAAACATTGTATAATATAACATGCAAGTATTTCCTGTTCTTAATAAGATCCATAACATCAACTCACCAATATAAAACAAGGGAAAATAAGGAAATAACAATAGTAAAGAAATTTCAATTAGGGAAAGAAAATAGAATTAGCCAAAATCAAAGAGCAGCCGATAAACAAATCTTCGTTGTTTGACAAAGAAAACGACGTTATGTAAATTGTCAATAATATCTTGAACAAACACAAAACAATTTTTGTTGGAAATCGATAAAATCCAAACATACCATTCCTCCATCATTATGAAGGATCATTTAAGAGGTTAGAGGCTGAATATGGGAATAATGAAAGGTGAACATAAGAACAATAGCGCTTATTGGAAGAAATAAGAATCCAAAAGATTATCGGTGAATTCGAACATAAAGTATTTTGAAATACGTTCAAGAATATCCTGAAAGAACCACAAACAAAATCTGAATAGTTTATCGAGTAAAAAGTATACGAATGCGAATGATAAAAGGAGTTTGAAACGTTAAAATATAGAAAATATAACATGGTTGTTTAGAGTGTATCCAACCTTATTATACGTTGTACCTGAAAGAATAAGTACTCACTTGAAAAATAATCCCAATATTCTCCCAGAAGTATAGAAAAAATTATTCCACGTGTGCACAAAAATCGGTTATTAGCGATGCATAATTCTACGACGGAAAAACACATTATTCTTAACAATATTGAGTAGATATAACGGACGAACTGTGGATTTAAATTGCAAAACGAAATTGGTCCCTCTCAGAAGAAAATATCTCAAGAGGTATACTTTTTTTTGTCTAGGTCTGATATCATTAACCACCATTCTAAATAAGACTTTATATAGCCTACAAGAGATATGATTTAGTAAACAACCACAGGAATGTCCTGAAAATGTTTGTCTCAGAAGATAAAGAAGACACTGTAAAGATATCAAGAAGGCATTTGTTTTGAGAAAAAAAAATGAAGAGTGTAAAGTAATAAAAATATGCAAACCGAGTTAGCTAAAAGTCCAATGAATTAACCACTGTGAAAAGTAATCTTAGGAAAAAATCATACTAAAGGCATCAAATTAATGCTTAAATTTAAGCTTGAAATATCTCTATAAATTCGTTCTCATTTTAGAACTAGGCAAATAATTTCTAAGGGGAGGGTCAAGTAGTTGACTGTCAGGTTATTTTGTCAAACTTGAAAGGAGGGGAGGATTTGAATTCAGGACGTTGGAACATAAAGAATGAAATGCTATAAAGCATTTTGTCTGACGAACTCTGTGTGTGTGTGCGCGCGCACGTGTATACTGAATTGATAAACATAAGCCAATCAAAAGCTAATACCTTAAATATTAGGGATGAAACCTCTCCCTGCATGCATAAGCAATATTCTACACTCCAATATTTCAAAAGAAGACCCACCATCTACTCCGTCGATCCAGCCTGATGGGTTCTTTTCTCTGAACAAGAACATTAAATATATGCATCACATGAATTTCATGCAAAGAAGCCACATGCACTCATGTGGGGTTCCCTCAATATAAAAATACACAAGCATTGTACATACCCAGGATATTACCAACCATATTCAACAACCCTAAAACCTTACAAATTCGACGTTGTAAGAATATGTAATATACATGTAATAAACATGTAAAAAATATATGTGCAAAATACGTAAAATCCCTCAAATTATGCATTTAAAACATGTGTAGAATGTGTAAAAATCAACAATCACGTGTACACATCCAAAATATACACACATAAATGTGTAAATAAAGGCATTTTATACGTATATACACATACTTCTATATACGTGTATATATATATATATATATAATATATATATATATATATATATGTACCCAATTTTCCTTAATTTTTCGTAATTTTATTCGAACACATAAGACAGCTATTATGCTTACTCCCCACAAAATACCACCACGTGGATCTGTTGAGACCAGTAAAAAACAATTATGAACTTTTTTATTACACTTAACTTTTAAAAATATTTTTGATAAGGTTAGTTTTTTCAAGAAGAACCGAAACATGTAAAATTCCTAAGAAAATTAAAATTGATCTTATATAGTGGCGTTTTCAAACTTTTATTTTATAAATATATATATATGTGTGTGTGTGTGAATATACGACCCTTAATGTCCCCCAGTTACGTTAGCAAGGCATTAGTCGGCCAGGACATTTGAAGACTCTTGCTTAAGGTGCCACACAATGAAACTGAACTCCAAACCTCGTAGTTCCGAATCAAACTTCTTTGCAAAGTAGCCATGTTTGCTGCAACTATGGAAGTGAACTGAAAAACGATGTCAGCTCCTATCAGAAGGAAAATAATTCAAGACAAGATCTGATATCTTTAACCGACATTCTAAAAAAAGACATGATATGGAGTGGAAGTGAAATGTTTCATCAATACGAATGACCTGAAAATGTTTGTTGCACACGATAAAGAAAAAAATCAGTAAAGTTATAAGCAAGAAATTCGTTTTGAAAAAAAAAATATTCAGAAGATAATTTTGAATAGAGAAAACTGATTAGAAGAAAAATACAAATCGTATTAGATAAAAAAACGAAAGAAAGCGGTAGAAGTGCAGTTTTAAGTATGAATGAACCAGACACTGTACTGGATAATCTAAAAAAGTTAAGAAGAAACACTGAAGACTTAGATTAAAGTTTAAATTTAACTATATGCTAAAAATCTGTCTATAATCTTTCTAATTTTGCTACGAGGTCAGAGTTTTCCAAGCGGTTGGCCAAGTTGATTACATTAATACAGTATTCGATTGTTACTATAGTTTATTGAGCCTGACAGTTCAGAGGTGAAGTTCACATTGGCAGGGTTTGAACTGAGAATGTCTGAAGAAATACCACTAAGCATTTAATCCGACAAACTAACGATTCCGCCTGGTCGCTACCTAAAAATATCTCCATAATAATTTTCCTTTTCTACTCAAGACGCAATGTCTGAAATTTTTCGGGAGGGCCCTAGTCTATTAGATCGACCCCAGTACGCAACTGGTACTTAATTTATTGACCCCGAAAGGATAAATGGCAAAGTCGACCTCGGTAGAATTTGAACTCAGAATGTAAAGACAGACGAAATAACGCTAAGCATTTCGCCCGGCGTGCTAGCGTTTCTTATTACTTTATTGCCCACAAGAGGCTAAACATAAAGGGGACAAACAAGGACAGACAAAGGTATTAAGTCGATTACATCGACCCCAGCGCGGAAATAGTTCTTAATTTATCGACCCCGAAAGGATGAAAGGCAAAGTCGCCCTCGGTGGAATTTGAACTCAGAATGTAGCGACAGATGAATTACCGCTAAGCATTTCTCCCGGCGTGCTAACGTTTCTTATTTCTTTATTGTCCAAAAGGGGCTAAACACAGAGGGGACAAACAAGGACAGACAAACGGATTCAGTCAATTACATCGACCCCAGTGCGTAACTGGTACTTATTTAATCGACCCCGAAAGGATGAAAGGCAAAGTCGACCTCGGTGGAATTTGAACTCAGCACGTAGCGGCAGACGAAATACGGCTACGCGTTTCGCCCGTTTCTGCCTGCTCGCCGCCTTCATTTCCACAATAGTTATTGATAGAAAGTTTGATTGGCTGTTAGGTTGATTTCTCCAGTCAGACTTTTCATCGTAGAGAGAGAGAGAAAGAGAGAGAGAGAGAGAGAGAGAGGGGGAGAGGGAGAGAAAAAATGGAATAGTAAAAGGAAGATACAGATAGAAGTACCAGAGTATATATATATATATATATATTACTTTAAATGTCGAAAAACTAAACTAAAACAAAACTATTGTTAGGCATTAGCATGTAAAATATCTTGCAACATGAGAGAAAAAAACAAAGACAAAACATCAAGAATTCTGAAAATATATGAAAGCGGTTAAAGGAAAATTCCCTAGCTGAAAGAAGAGGTAAAGAAATAAATTCTGATCTTGACATCAGATCAAAGGATTCTGGTCATAAATATAAAATGTATGACAGAATATGTGACAGTTGTTAAAAAACAACCAATTACGCTGTTTCTGTCCAATTGTAGCAAAACGGAATATTTCTATGAGGAAATATGCTATAACTGGAGTCTTGTTAAGGTTGAAGGAAATGGCGAACCTAACGATGTCTAAAATATTGGAAATACTCATGGCCAAATTATGATTGATAACAATCGCTATGAGAAGAAAAGCTCTACAAGTAATGATCTGCGTGAACACATCCACATACCCATCCCGGGCACGCACGCACGCATACACACATACACACACACACATTTATATAAAATTAGTAATGATATACATATCTATATGATCATATTGAGGGAGCAAGGACGAAAACGACCTATCTCCAGCATGGTTGAAGTGCCGAGATAGATCGTTTTCGCCCTTGCTCCATTAATATAATACATAATATAATATTATTATTAATTTAATGTGTAAATTGACAATAAACTTTTAGAGCATGCTGCCTACCTGATAAAAATCATTAACGTGATTTTTATCCTTATATTCTATTATGAATATATATATGTGTGTGTGTGTTTGTATGTTTGTATGTATGTATGTATGTATGTACGTATGTATGTACGTATGTATGTATGTATGTACGTATGTATGTATGTATGCAGGGGCGTGTCTTCCACAGTCTTGAGACGTTTTTGTAGTAGAGACAGTTATGCCTGTCATAGATTTATTGTACTTTATCTTCTCATCATCATACATCTTATTAGCTGAACTATCAACTCTTTATACTTGATTGATGGACACGGCTGTAACCGCACTTTCAACATACACTACTAAACACTGCTTGTCACAGCTGCCCAGTTTACAGAATGCAGTCGTGAAGTCAAGACAATTTGGGAGCTCGCTACGCAATCAAGTTTTGTGTTAAACTGGGCAAAACCCGTAGAAACCTTTGAAATATTCCAGACAGCTTCAGTATTAACATGTATGAGCTGAGTATTTATTTTGCGCTGGTATCAGGGTATAAGCATGGTAGAGAAGAGTGAGAGACGATGGAAGGTGTAGGAGAGAAAGAGACGTCAAAACATCAGAGCTGGTTAAGAAAATTTACAACTTTCTGAGTGAAGACCGTTATGTGTCTATAAAAACAATAGGCTCACAGTTTGGAGTTGATATGGAAAATACACACAGAATTATTCTTGAAGATCTGAACATGTGCAAAATTTGTTCCTAGGATGCTCAGTGACAAACTGCAGGAAAGACGCGTTGGTCACAGCAGTGATTACCTCCAACCAAGCATTTCATCAGTTTCTTTGGTGCCCTGTGATGAAATCTGGATTTACTGTTATGAATTAGGGACCAAGAAATAGAATGCCCAATGACATCATCCTGGCTTCCTCAGATTCAAGAAGGCCAGGTAAGGCAAGTGCAATGGAATACTTATGATTATCCTCTTTTTCAAGGGCATCATATACTGGGTTCCCTCTGGTCAGAGGGTCAACAGAGAGTACTTCATGGAGCTTTTGAGGGAGGAGAGTAGAGAGATTTTATCGAAAAAGCGAGAACTCTTTCACTCGGGTCGATTGCACCTGCGCACGGACAACGTACCAGCCCACAATTAAATCCTGGTAAGCAACTACTCACCCATCCTACAGTCCAGACCTTACTGCCTGTGACATTTAGTTGTTCTTCAAGCTGAAGGAGAAAATTAAGGGCAGTATTTTAAGATATTAGGAAGCTATGAGATTGATCCTGAACACCTTCACTTTGAAGGAATTCCACGGGGCCTTCCCCAAGAGCATTGAAGAAGGTTAGAATTTAATACTTCCTTGATCTTAATAAATGTCTTTCCTGCGCTAGCTCTCAAAATGTCTCGAATTCACATTGTGTATATGTATATTTATCTAATCAGTGTTTCACAGAAACGACCATCAGACAGGACTTAACCATCCCGAGCAGCAATTTATGAAATGGTTCAGCTTCAGTAAAACAATATATTTTATTATGCCTTTTGTATCCGAGTGCAATTTTCTCCAGCTTAATTTGCACCTATATGTTTGTATATGCGTATATGTATGTATTTTTATGTGTGTACGTACGTTTGTAAGTATATATATAATATATATATATATGTATGTGCGTGTGTGTGTGTGTGTGCGCGATGGAAGAATCTGAGAATTCATATCGCCGTTGTTGGTCGTTCTATGCTAATGGAAATCTCATAGGAAGCAGATCTATATCATTGCTGCTGTTGCGGCTGCTGCCGCTGCCACCTCTACTGCTGCTGCTGCTGCTGCCGCTGCCACCTCTACTGCTGCTGCTGCTGCTACCACTACTACTACTACTACTACTACTACTACTACTACTACTACTACCTCGGGTGCTACTGCTGTTGCAGCTGCTACTGTTGCTGTTAGCCTTACTAGTAGTAGTAACAGTAGTCGTAGGAGAAGAAGGCTTTTACCATATCATGGAGTTGATGATATCTGTAATTAAGAGGACACGAGTAGATTAAGAAAAAACTAATCTGGATACGTTTAAAATAACTGATGTGAAGAATAATAATTTTAGTACTTCCTTTCATGAATGCCATCGAATATTAAGGACGCAATAATTATAAACCTCAGAATAATATGAAACGACTGACGCCTGGCCACTAAAAGACAACATTTAAATATACAACAGATATTTTAAGTTGTGAAGCCACAAAGATAACCCAAATGACACGAACTAAATTGTCCCATTGATATTGAAGGCAGAGATGAATACTAAAAGTCCTATTGAACAATTAAACAATTCTTTATTAACATGATTTTGCTTGGATGATGAAAATATATGCAAATGTTGTCAGCTCGAGTTGATTGCAAAAAGCTTCGCGAATCATTCCTGCATGCAATTAAAACGACAAATTTAATTTCTCCATGGTGATCGTCATTAAAATAGCAATGAAGAACAAATGGCTTACAGCCCCATAGTTGTATGATCTGGGTTTATCAAAATGGAATAGTTAATTGGAAGATTTCAACGCGACTATACGATACCTCCGTGCGTCGTTTCTTCTCTATAGTTTAACTTCAAATTCTCTAAGCACACATCCATGTTTGGGGCAGCAAGTAGGCAGAGAAAAGATAAATTGCTTTTATCTTTTACTTGTTTCAATCACTGAATTGCTGGGGCCACCTACTTGAAGGGTTTCAGTTAAATAAATTCATCCCGGTACTTTTATTCTTTTACATAGTCAAGTCATTTGACAGTGGCCATACTGGAGCACTGCCTTTAGTCGAATAAATCGATCCCAGAACTTATTCTTTGTAAGCCAAGTACTTATTCTATCGCTTTATTTTGCTGAACCGCTAAGTTATGAGGACGTAAACACACCAGCATCGGTTGTCAAGGAGGGGAACAAACACAAACACACACACACACGCGCATATATATATATATATATATATATTATATATATATATATATGTTTAGGTTAGGGGGATTATTATATAGGTTTGTTATAGAGTTTAGCAAAGGGAGATTTTATCGTTATATGTTTTTAAGAGTTTTGGTTTATCATGGTTTTTTTTAGGGAATTCGTGGTAATTTGTCTATTTTCGATGTTGGTTGTTTTATTACATTGTTTCATTCATAATTTTTGAGTGGTGTTCGTTTTGCCACGTGAATATTATTTTTAATTCCATTTATTCCATTTCTCCATTCATTAATTTAGAGATGTTCGTTTCCAGAGCGGTTATACTTTTTATACATATGTTAAGTTCCTTGGTAAAGTAATTTTGTTTGGTGTATATGTTGAGGCTTATATGTACTGTGGGTGTGTGTGAGTGGGGTGGGTGTTTGTATTTGTTATGGGTGTGTGGTTTACGTGTGTGTTTTTGTGTGTGAATGTATAGGTTAAAGGGATTGCTATATAAGTATGTTATAGTGTTTAGTAAAGGGAGGTTTTATCATTTCTGTTTTGTGAGTTTTAGCTTATCATGGTAGTTTTATAAAAGAATCCATTCATAATTTTTGTGTTTATTGTCTGTGTGGGGTTGGGTGGGTTTTTGGAGTATATGTTGAGGTTTATATGTATGTATTGGTATGTGTAAGTGGAGTGGGTATTTGTATATGTCGTGGGTGTGTGGTTTACGTGTGTGTATTTCTGTGTGAATGTTTAGGTTAGGGGGATTGCTATATAGGTTTGTTATAGAGTTTAGTAAAGGGAGATTTTATCATTATATGTTTTTATGAGTTTTTGGTTTATCATGATAGGTTTGTTAAGGAATTCGTAGTAATTTGTGTCTATTTGCGATGTCTGTTGTTTTATTGCATTGTTCATTCATAATTTTTAAGTAGTGTTCGTTTTTACCAAGTGAATATAATTTTTAATTCCATTTATTCCATTTCTCCGTTCATAGTTTTGAGTGATGTCCGTTTTCTAGAGCGTGAATGTGGGTTGTATGTGTGTGTGTGTGGGAGTATGAATAAGTATTGTGTTGAAGTATTTAGCTATTTTATTTATTTATAGTTGCCTAGACGTTTTTATGTGTATGTATAGGGATATATATATAGGTGTGTGATTTAGTGTATGTAGTTAGATATGGTTATATATAATTAGGTATATGTGTATGGGTGTATATATAGTTTATTATTATATTATTATTATTTTTTTGTTTTGTTTTATATTTTATATTTTATATTTTATAGTTTATATTTAATTGTTGATAGGTTTTTTTAGTTTATATATTGTTTATATATGATTATATATGGATTATATATAGGTTATATATGGATTATATACTTATATTTTTTCATTCATACTTTAATTATTTTAAAATTATTATTTTTATATTTTAAAATATTGATTTTTTAGATTGGAAGTCCACCTGAAGATTGTCGATCAAGACAAGAAACGATTGTAGTGGCGGTTTTTTTGACTATTTATTAAAATTTTATGTATTGATTAAGTCTTTCCTTGTTTGTTTTGCAAAATAGTGGTTTTGTCTCTAATAATATTTTATAATATTTTACTATAAAATTGGATTTAATCCTAAATCTGATTTTTTCCCCTGTAAATTTGGATTTATTCCCTAATATTTATTATTTATATATATATATATATATCTACGGCGGGCTTCGTTCAGTTTCCATCTACCAAATCCGTTCACAAGGCTTCAGTCAGCCAGAGGCTATAGTAGAAGGCACTTGCTCAAGGTGCCATGCAGTGGAACTGAACACGGAACCATGTGGTTGGGACGCTAGCTTCTTACCACACCGCCACTCCTGAACCTCCTTTTGCATTGTGTTTAAAGTCTGGTGGTATTTTATCGGTGCCTTTTGCTGAGCTGCTAACATAAGGCGACGTAAACAACAACAACAACAAAAAACAGTTGTTAAGTGATGGTAGGGAACAAGTACAACCCAAATATAGAGATACACAAACACGCATACACGACAGGTTTCCACGCACCAAATTCATTTGCAAGAACGGCCCTTGTACAAGGTACCGCATAGTGGGACTGAATCTGACGTCACATGGATTCAAGTCAGACTTCAAACCACTCAGCCGTGTCTTCGCCTCATAATTTCTTTCTTTTTTTTTTACATAGATGATATAAAATTATAACTAGTAAATCATTCTCAGCCTGAGAGATTCCTACGTAAAAAGGATACATAATTAACGAAAATATTTTTTTGGCTGGGCAAGTGTAACAGTACTAGGGGGAAGAATGCTAAGTTGGGTAGATATATAGTAACTATATAGAAGAGAATCAACAGTGGAATGTGCATAATTCTGCATAATATATGTATGTTATAGATAAACATAAACTGTGTTTGTGTTACTAGTGCAAGTGAAAATGATATATGGATATATTTACAACGCTGAAATAGTTTTGGAAACTCATTTGAATATTGAAACCAACAGCTGTGTCATTAACAGACATTTGCAATACCAGCCATTGCACGTGTATTTGATATTGCAGTTTTGTTCTTAGTTGTAGACGAACACTGATTGAACAAATCTATTCCGGTCGTCAGCATTCAATCTTGAAAGACAGTAAAGTTGTTCTATGGTGTGCGCCTTTAGGAAAATTTGGTTGCTATTTCTGTTTCCTCGATCGGTCATTTAGGAAGCATTTTATTTATAGTATGTAAACATTGGAAATATACAGCATAAACGTCAGTATTGGACATATTTAATACAGACGGTAACAGCGGACATATACAGTAGAGACGCAAGTTTTCTAGCGAAAATAAAATAATACCCCAAACAGGACACATTTAGCACTCAACAACTGTGAGTAGAAGAAAAGAACTCATCTTGGAATAACTGAATCCCAATGCCCATTCATAAAACTGTTTTCAAGTCAGTAAAGTCTTTTGCATTTAAAAATTACAAGGAAAGGTGTAAAGTACGGTACTATTGTTGGACAGATGTACGGCACTATCGTTGGCCAAGTAGTAACTCTAGAACGTGGCATGTTGTCTCTCTTCGGCGGACTTCGGGCTAGATCTTCGGTTTGAAAATACCTTCTCGTTTCCTTTCTACGAGTCTTGGAAGCCTCGTAAAGAGTCATAAACACTGTCTGATTTTTTCCCTCCTGACTATAATTTATCTTTGGCAGCAACATTCTGCTATAAAATTAGATTAGATGTCATACAAGTTCTAAAACAGCGGTTATCATAAACATTGACTTCATGACGTGTTGGAGATGTAATGAAATTAACTGGAGTATTTCTCATGGAAAGTTACCACTATGTGATTAAAGAGAAACGTTTAGAAAAATACAGAAAACTATGATACACCTTATTTCTATCAGTTTTAATTTGTGTTATGCAAAATTACGAGTAATGCGTTTTGGAAGACAAACATTTGTATGGATTCTCAAAAACAGATGGTACTTTTCGAAATACTCATTGCAACTAGTGATGTAAACTTTGAAGCCCGGTTCTAAAGGTAACTTAGCTATAAAATTTCACATCAGACTAATATATAAGTCAAACATAATGAACAAATATAAATGGATATGATTCTTTATGATCAATAACTTTGTGAACTGGAAAACCATATAACAGCAAACAAAAAGGCTGTCAAGAACCATCAAGGCGACTTCTAAGAAATGGCTGGATTTGCTACAATAACAGTGAAATACACAACGCGGCAGTTTCTGTGTGGTGATTCGATCACAATAAGTAACAGTCAGATTTACTGAAATGCATATCAATATTATAAATCAGGGAGCTCATTTGACAATAAAATCCCTCACACACACACACACACACACACACATACACACACACACACACACACACACACACACATACACACACACACACACACACACATACAGATGAGATGATCATTGTTAGAATGATTTTGATTATTGAGCTACTAAATCATGGCAGACCTGGAGCTAAACAATGAAAGATGTATCATAATTAAGAAAGTAACGCATCATTTGATAATACAGCCGTAAATTCATAATAATTGGACGAAGGTACGCTTGGAATGTCTCTGATTATCAGCCTATTGTATCACATTTGACGTGAGATTTAATAACAACAACAGCGATACCAATAACAACAATTTCTATTACTTCTAGTAAATGCCGTAGCGTCGGTTGTAGCAATGAGTGTTCCAAGTGACGCGATCAAGTTAGTGTGGAAATTGCTGGGCAGTCCACAGACACGCGTACCCTTAACGTAGATCTCAAGGAAACTCAGCATGATATAGAACATTACATGTACAACTCATTTTTGCCAGCTGAATAGACTGGGGTGACGTGAAATAAATTGCCTTGCTCAAGGATAAAATGCGCCTGGTCGGATCGAACTTATGATCTAACAATTGTTAGCCAAATGTTCCAATGACTAAGCCACACACATTCCCTATTACTACTTGTAACATGACGTGAAATATCTTTAATACTGGTGTAATATATATATATATATATATATAATATATATATATATATTATATATATATATATATAATATATATATATATATAATATATATATATATATATATATATAATTGCAGCGTGGAAGGTGTTTATAAGCCATTTAAAAACGCACAAAACCCCGTTAGATTCACTTCAACATTTAAATTTAATTTGCGTCAAAATATATTCGTCGCTTTGAAACCGCGACCTGTTCACAGACAAAACCTCAGAACGGATTTAAATGTTGATGTGAATCTAACGATTTTTTGTGTTTTGAAATGGCTTATAAACCCTTTCCACGCAGCAATTGTTTCTGTTTCAGCACACAATCTCAGATCAAGTCACCTGCTTTGCAAGTATATCTCTGTAATACACGCACACACACACACACACACACACACACACACACACACACACCATCGTGGCTTTATTTACTGAAACCGCTGCACCGTAAATAATGACATGCAGCATAAGCTTCGGGAAAATATACTTGGACATATCATATAATTACTTTTTAATCACAACCATCGAGGATTTACTTAGTTTAAAAATTGATATTTATCGCCTTAGTTATAACACTTGATATTATAAGACGCCTTCTTATAAACAACTGCGGAATAAAATTGTTTCAAGTGACACGAAATAATCTCATACTGAATATCGTTCCGTGATCTCAGGTTTTGTTCAATGATAACTGAGACAGTAACGAATATATTAGAAGCAATACAAAACCAGATTTAGTTTATGACACATTTTGAGGATACACTATTAAATATTTAGTGTATTGTGTCACTGACCAGTGTTTCGACATGTCTGGTATTGACTTCTAAATGAAACAACATATTCACAATTGTTTTCATTTAAGTATGTTTGCTTGTCAAATAAATCATATATACTGCAAGTGATATTTATATATCTAGAGACAAAGGCGATAAGAATAAAACAATTCAGACAGCCAAATTGTAATAAAATTGTTTAGGCTTTCGCTATATTCTATTCAATTTGTTTCGTAAATATTCATGACTTCACAGTAAAGGTTTGCTTATTGACTTTTCTATCACTAATAGCTGCCATTAGAAAAATAACTAAAGATACAATGATAGAAATAACTATTTAGGAGAAAATATATCGAAGTTAAACTCTATCTATAGCAAATCAAGTAAAAACATTTTTTTTAAATTTTAATTTATTGATGATAGCTGTTTGAGTATATCGATGGCGACTAAGTGACTGCATCGATTAAAAAAATGTATGATGAAATTTAAAGTGTTTTATAATGTCATGAAATTAGCTAGCATTTGTGTAAGATCTACTAAAATATTTAAAATTAACAGTAAATAAATACATAAATTTAAACCTAGTAAACGCGGTAACATATATTTATTTCCATAAATATATTTCTCTAGATAAATATATTTATCTAGATAAATAAAATGTTCTTCTCTGAGAGTATTGTAATTTTAAATTCTAAATAACTGGATTTTAATAATTCTTTTGTTTCTTAACATCTAATTAAAGCAATATTTTTGACAAGTTAGAAATATTCAACTTTTTATATCTAAAATTGTTCAATTAAATTACCATTTTCCTATGATTTTTATAATTTATTTAAAGCCAAACAACAAAACTATTAGTTTTGAAATATTAAAAGATATCGACTTGTTATTAAAAGGAATATTTTAATATAAAAATGCAACATATATCAGCAAATTAGCTTTTCGAATATGAAATTACTCATTAATCAGGATCGTAATTACAATACAAGACACACTTCTAACACTATGGATAGTTTTAATGATTTTGTTGTTATGTAGTAGAATTATTTATATTTTAGTTGTTTGTCGATTAAAAGTTCTCTATGTCCGGCATATATCGTAGCAGAATTATTACAAGCGCTCAATGTTAGATTCATATCATCAACTAATATTGATTAGGTATTGATTTTCTGTCGATCTACTAGCAAGAAAGTACATGTTCTCGATAAGATATTTTAAATTGGCAATGGAACAGTTTCAAAATGAAGGGGAAAAATAAAAGAAAATTATAACAAGAGCAACCTTAATGATGCCAAGCATTTTGGTCATGTCAAAGACTATAGGAAAGTAATTTGATTAAAAACAATAAAACAATAAAAAACAAAAGGAAACAAAAAGCAGAACAAATAGATTTCGATATTCAGATCACATAAATATCGACAAGCAGACAAACCGGGTTTAATTGGCAGTTTGACTAGCTCGATCATGTACATTCCACCAGGAATACAATGTTGAGGTATGTAATATTAAGCAAAAAGAAAAATTATATATCTTCAAAAGATGGAGAGCTTATAAGAGAAAACAGAAAACAAGAAACGAAAAACCGGGCAGAAACTGAATTGAATTTTTCTGTTTGTGGTACTTTTAATTTTAAAAGTTTGAATATAATTGCAATAAATGTTGCTGTAATCCTGAATATAATTAACCTCTGTTTAAGGTTGTAACTGGACGATGTGGTTAGGGACATGGGTGAACTCAATATTAGTGTTTTAGAAATCAATGTTTGAAGCATTTCATCCATTGCAAACGCCTTCAATAAATAATTGAGATTTAATAAATTATACAGGAGAGGTGATCAAAGGGCAGAGTCGTTACATCGTCGGAAAGATTAATTTGCGATAACCGCTCAGGTTCTTTGAGTTTAAATGCCATCGAGGTTAACTTGGTCTGTGCATTGGGGTCATATTTTCCTCTTTTTTTTTCTGCCAGTCTGCCTTTATCTTTCTTTCTGAAAGAAATCTACTGTGGTTAGATCTGAAGACGGATACCTTCCGCAAGTTCTAAAAACATGGCTCAAGATGCACGATACGTCACGGCATTCCGTCTCCAAACTTTTGCAAGCTGTTGCAGATTCATGGCAAATAACACAAGATTTTTAAGTTGCTAAAGATTTTCTATGAAATTGCCCAAACAATTTTTACTTTTACGAGGATAGATACTAACATTAATGCGAGAATATGCAACTTATATACGTGCATGCGATTCAGATTGTTGTGCGGAATTAAAAACGATATGAAGCAGTCGTTACATTATAATTCCTATTTAGTAAGAAGCTAATGATTTACACGGAATTTGTGGATAATATAATCGATTCATAGAAAAAACGGAGCTAAGAAATGATTAATCTAGAGCAGAACTCTATAGGGCTATCCAAGAAAGTCGATAAACACCTGAAACACTTCTGAGCATTATGGGTGCAGTCGAGAACTGGATCTGAAAGAGCAAGGTAATCTAAGGCGAACACTCACTAATTTCCGGTCAATATCGATGCAATAACTAGTGTTCGCTAACACTCAATTCAGCTGAAGTGTATATACCATATCAATGATATAAGTTGTCAGCTGGAGAGGATTAAGGAAAGTAAAGCAGAAAGGTAAAGGAAATGTCTCCAAAAGTCAACCAAAGCACAATATAGTTCTTTGGA
>NC_042998.1:67930425-67952925 GCF_006345805.1 Octopus sinensis | reverse complement strand
TAGATATAATCTCTCATTTCGTGGTAGATTGATGATTCGCTAGTCTAGAAATGATAAGTACAAAGAGTGATGTCATTTCACTAGAAATGAGGCCTGTAATTTCGACAGGACCCGACCTAATCCATTGCGTCGAGATCATTTATTACTGGTATTAATTTTTATCGACGTGAAATGACTAAGAGTCAATTTGCTTCTATGAAATCAACGTGATAATGTTCCATAGCAACAGAATTAATGTTATTACAGTTCTCTTTCAGAAAAGGTATGCTTCGATTATGATTGATCGACAGTTTTTATTTTATAATCAAGATCAGTGCCAGGTGAGGACAATTGTACTGAAATATAATAGTGTTTTATTTGCCTTCCCTTCAAATTAAGCTGTTCTTTTATATCTGATTAGATTGCTACCATGAATCATTATATTTAATACTATAAATCCTATAAGCGACTTCATAATTCTAGGCTGGTAAAATATTATCTGAATATTTTACTTAAAGTTGATTAATTGGGGAATATTTTTGTTTCACTTACATACAGAAATGAAGACCTCCCCCTTTATTGTGTGACAGGGGAGGAGAAGCATATGAACTGAATATTGCTTATCTTTATATAATAAAAGCCGATATAAATGTTGGTTGATTGGCTAGCTGGTTAATTTCTCAAATAACACCTTACATGGTATAAAGAGGAGATGAGAGGGAGAGAGTGTGAGAGGGTGAAAGAGGAAGAGAGAAAGTGAGAGTGCGTAAGAGAGAGTTACCGAGACATTTTACAGATAGGTATCCGATGAAAGAGTTTGCAATTATATTGATAACATTCTGAAAACTACTAAGATATATTTATTGTAAATATGCAAATGAGAAATGTATTTATTTAATTTCATTTTCACGAAATAAATTTGTTTACTCTGAAAATTAGTATTCATTTCATTATTTTGTATAAAGAACAAGACATTTGATAAAAGTTGAATTATAATAATTGTATGTATGACATATTTCTTGAAATTACCCATGGTAACCAAAACATACACTCCAGTATATAACTATACAGAGTAGGATAAATTAGTTTTCTAAATATTCCATAGCGTTGTTTAACTTAACATGGAGAATGTCTTACATAATCCCTAACTCCAAGATTAGGTAATTCCTAAAATCTCTAGTAAACCTGAATTTTACATACACCATACACCACATTTGAGGAATCCAATTATTCGGATCAAAATTCGTCAACGAAATATGGTTTCTTGTATAAACTAATTTATATGATAATAATTTAATTACATTGTGGAAGTAGAAGTTAAAATGGCAGCAAATGTAATGACTTAACTTTTTTTTAGGAATGCTAATTAGTATCTTAATTAGCGTCGAGGAATGGTTGTTATGGGAACTGTGGAAAGGGAATAGAGCAAGTTTTCTTTTTCTTTTTTTTTTTGTAAAATAGCTGCATTTTAGAAGTCAAGAAAGTTTGAAGGCTCTACACATAATGTAGGTATTCTTACTACCACAGATGTGGTTGCTGCCGTGTTTAACCCCGAGTCAGTTATGATGTAACAAACATATGTTCATAAGTGATCCATTCGTGACCATCCATTCATTTTTCTCGGGACGGTGTATGTAGAGTATAGTATTTAGAGCAACCTCCTCTCTCTTGCAGGTGAAACACACACTTAGAGGCTCCTTCGGTGGTTTATATTCCTGCTGTACATCGTTCAGCTCGTAATGGTAGTAGTAGTAGTAGTAGTAGTAGCAGCAGTAGTAGTAGTAGTAGTAGTAGTACTTGAGGTGTTTTGTGATGTCTTTAGGTACTGTAGAGTTGCCTCCCTTAGATACCATAGATAGTGTTTATCGCTTACGTATGTGCAGGGCAGCTGTGTGTGTAAATTATCTGAAGACAAGAAATAAACCCAGTTGTGCGACCTAAGTATAGCTTCTGGAGAATTTCAGTAATTATAAATCATATCTTTGGTAGAGAACTTCAAGTAGTATGAGAATTTATTCCTTGACGGGGAATTTAGTAAAGGTGTATCTTGAGGTCTAACAGGGAAATATTTATATGTGTATCAATTCTTACAAATATGGCCACAAAATATAAGACGATGAGCATTCAGTTCGAAAAACTGAGTAGTGATTTGTGAAATTAATCAGTAACCAGCCGAGTATTCCAAAGATTTAGCTCATATACCATTAACCTTGTATTCGGATAATTATCAATTGATAATCTAATACAATTAATTATTCTTACCTAAAAGTTACTAATTTAGGAAGAATGTTTCCTATTTGTATTCAATGAATGTAATATATTTAGTCTTACTAATTATAAATAAGTACTCTAATTTACGCACAGAGCTAACTAATTCGAGGAGAGGAGTTATATTAACATCTTCCACTCCAGTACAAAATTAATGTTATATTCTCTCAATCTGCTATACTCACCCAATCGGATGTGAGGTAAAGTCGTTTGCAATGAGTATTGAACTCAGTAGCATAAAACATAAATAAAACACGATAAAGAGCATTTCTGACTCTCTAACGATTCGGCTAGCGTGTCGTACTCTACAGAAAAAAAAACAGAGTAAAATGAAGAACGATTATGAGTGCCAAATACAGATTATTTCAACGACTACTTGGGCAAGTAACTTCTAATGCAGTAATGAGTAGATCAATGTCTTCTCAGTAAAATCGTGAGGTATATCATCGTGCATATACACGTACATACATATACTCTCTCTGTTTATTTACTCGTGCTACTTTCTGCTGAAGAGCGTAGGCTCGAAATGTAAAAGACTTTCTCACCTTCCCGAGCGTCAAACTAATACACCTGCTTCTTGTTTATACACCTGTCTTCGTTTTTTGTTTTTCTGTAAATTTCAACCAACTACATACATACATACATACATACATACATGAATACATACCTACATACTTAAAATATATTTGTGTTCGTGTCTGTGTTTGAACCTCCCCCCACATCGCTTGATAACCGGTGGTGTATTGTTTACGTCTCCGTAAGCTAGCGGTTCGGTCACAGGCACCGATAGAATGATTGTCAGACGAAAAATTAAGCACAGGGTGTCGATTTGTTTGGCGATACCTTTCAAGCTGGTGCTCCAGCATGGCCGCGGTCTAATGACTTAAACAATTAAAAGAAGCATAAGATAGAAATAAAGAAGAATCACATAAATAGTTGTCAGTAATTACGCCGATAGAGACTTGGCTTCATTTCGGCTTAAACCTGTCAAAGTTTGAGAATTCTCATAACCAGTCGCAAACCTTTTATTAACCCAAATAACCAGACTTACGTAAGGTCACCAAATCATTAGATAATTCCATTAAGAGATATAGGATGGAGAGATTATGAAATACCTTTTAATGTGCAATAATGGATAGCTTAATCTATACGGGGGCTGGATTATAAATCATAAGTGGCGGTGAAGACAACGGCGACGACGACGAGGAGGAAGGGGACGGTGATGACGACGATGATGTTGATAATGATGACGATAATGAAGGATCTTCCGTCAGCATCGACGATAAATATTTAGTTGTTCCATCCACTGATCTATATACTCGTTACATTGACATTGAAATGGCTAAGTATCCCATCGATACTTGTTATATTGACGTGGATATCAGGGTGAATCACTCTGTCGTAATAATCGACAATGCTGCATGTTTTAATTACAAAAACAATCCATCGATGGCCTTTTCCAATGTATTTCGACTCCCGTTTTCACCCACAAGATTTAGGTTTAAAATATATGCATACCAACCAGCCTGCCGGCTAATTGTGACACCATTGTTTGATGAATCACTGTTTTCTCTCTCTCTCTCTCTCTCTCTCTCTCTCTCCACACACACACACACACACACACACACACACACACACACACACACACACAACACACACACACACACACACACTCACACACACACACACACACACCACACACACACACATATATATATATATATATGTATCAGTGGAAACGAAGTTTGGCTAGCAACAGTGACAGTGGGAACCTACCTCTAATGAAACGTAAAAACGTTGAAATTATGTGATATAGCGGTTGCACCATCGGCGCTGGAAAATGTTCGTTTGCCGCTGATACTTTTTGTGTTTTAAAGCAGTAAACATCCATACAAGATGCTTTCTGAGGACGAATACCGCAGTATTGCTGCGTTATTACAAAACATCCACGTTAAGAAGGATTCGAGATTGCCATTCGGCATTAATACTGCTTCTATGTAATACACACACACACATATAAATATGTAACACACACACAGACACACACATATAAATCTCTTTCTGTCTGTCTGTCTGTCTATCTATCTATCTATCTATCTATCTATCTATCTATCTATCTATCTATCTATCTATCTATCTGTCTGTCTGTCTGTTTGTCTGTCTGTCTGATTATATGAACGTATCTATGGTGTATATATCATAGCCTCTGTTCCTTAGAGCTGATTAAACTTATTCAGCCTCGCTACAATAATGGCCTCCTCACCTCAGAGCTCGCCCTGGTCTTATAACTCCTCTTTTCAGACACTCTCAGCTTGCTCGTCTCTTCATGTCAACGCACTTATTGTATGCCTTCGAGTCTTGAACGGTTTACGAACGCCACATCCAACAACTAAGCCGCTTCCACATGAACTGTCGAAAATCACCTGGAAATAGCAGGTCGTCTCTTGAACTGATTTGCCAGACATTTACACGCTGCTGAGGAGAGCGCAAGTCAGGTGAGTAGTCCACTTTGTTCGAATGCCTGACAATCAACTACTCAAAAGACTGTTTTACAGTGAATTGGAAGAAGGTGAGCGCACACACAAACTTGACTTAAAGTCAAAACTACCAAAATAAATAAACATATCGTACCGAAAGCGAGGGAATATAACTCTCGAAGCTAGCCACTTAAAAACAGAATTCTAGCGTGTGGACTTTAAGTATAGTAATGCACTCTATATGATATAAATAAATATATTTAAGAGAAAAATTGGGGGACTCTTCTCTTATGAGGTTTTTCACGCTAACTACTTGATAAATTCTTATAAAGATTTCATCTTATTTTTATATATATATATTATATATATATATATATATATATACACATATGTGTGTACATATATGCATATGTATTCATGTATGTATATATATATATATTATATATATGTATACATATATATATTATATATCTATATATACACATACCCACATACATATATATATACATATATGGGGAGAGAGAAAGACAGAGATGGGGACAGATAGATATTCTTGCGTGTGTGGAAATATGCCTATATAGAGAGCAATTTTAAAAGTTACATGACATGATTTATGTGATAGGGGAAAATAAGTCATTTGGCTTACATAATAATCCAAAACATGTTTCATATTCATAAAATATTTATAATATAATTTGTATGTCTCTAAATCCTGAACTGAACGTTGTAGGAAATATTCTGAATTCTTTGTTAAATAATTCAATAGTTTGACATCTGCTAGGAAAATGAAGAGGGATGTACTGCAGGTCGCGAACGTACTATAAACCGATTATAATTTATGGAGGAAGCAGTGGATAATTTGTTGAAGAGAGAGAAAGAGTGTGTGTGAGAGAGAGAGAGAGAGATGGAGAGAGAGAGAGAGAAAAAGAGAAGAGGGAGATGGGAGAGTGGATTAGCAGAAGTGAATGAGAGTGAGAGCGAGAAAGGAAGGAACAGTAAATGAAAGCGGCCTAGATACACACACATATACACACACACAAACACGCACACAGGCACACAAACACACGTATGTGTGTGTGTGTATATGTATGCGTGTACATATGAATATCATTACATCTATCTATCTATCTATCTATATATATATATATATATATAATCAACCAGTCACATTCACGTATATATACATGCATACCTGCAAGTACACACATACACTCACATGTATGTATGTATAGAAGAGAGAGAGAGAGAGAGAGAGAGAGAGAGAGTGTGTGTTGTGTGTGTGTGTGTGTGTGTGTGCGTGCGAGACATAGAGAGTGAGAGGGGAGCAGAGAGAAACGAAGTTGGCATGTAATTGATTATGGTGGCAGTGTGGCCTATTTGATAAAATATCAGGCAATATAATCACAGGTCAGGAGATCAAATCCAATGCTTTTTTTCTTTTTTTGTTTACTATTTTGATTGCGGAAGAGGAAAACTGTCAATATATTTGAAGATGTCGTGCATTACATAGCTGTCGTGTAGAAATATCGAAGTACAATGTGCCGATATCTGATGCTGGAGGAGGTTGGTCTCCATGTGACTAAATCGCTTTGAAACTTACATTTGAGTCTACGAAAAAGAAACTAGAAGTCATATCCGGCTTAGAAGTTACATCTGTCTCAAAGAACATATTATCTTAGAAATTTGGTAGAGAAAACATTGGTGGAATTGGTTATAGGTGCACTGCAACAGGCCGAAGTTGTCACCGGATGGAGTGTTTCTAGCTAAATGCGTATTTGATGAGAATGGAGCTGGAAGTAACTCCACACATTTGACTTGGAGGAAAGTTACGATATACATACCTACCTATACACACAAGCGCGCGCATATGTATCTACATACAGATAGTGAGAAAGATGAAGAGTTACATATTTCATAGATATAAGTTCATACAAGTGTTGTATACGAATTCCGTTTCGTTAAGTCCCCTGATATCAATTGCAACACTCATTTGTGATGTTCGTTGGTAATTTGGCAATAATTATATATATTCACCAACTTTGTTCTGCTGTAATAAGCAGATGGCATATAATTTACATGGTGTATATAGAGTTTGTAACTTTCTTTATACGGCTTCCTTTTGGCAATGCTGAGGAAGCATGTCAACACTACTGTGATGCTATTAGATTTGACCGGTTTAGGTAATAATGGTAGTCGGCTTACAAAAACAAGTGTATTCTATCCAAAACAAAATGCTGATTACATTTTCTGTGTTCATGTCTGTCTGTCTGTCTGTCTCTATCTGTCTGTCTGTCTGTCTGTCTGTCTGTCTGTCTGTCTCTGTCTGTCTCTCTCTGTCTCTCTCTCTATCTCTCTCTCTGTCTCTCTCTCTCTCTATATGTATGTATGTATGTATGTATGTATGTATGTATGTATGTATGTATGTATGTATATTAGAGTCGTTGATTGGTTAGTGTAGCGACGCAAAGTAAACCTTATACACCATATTACAAAGCAAAGAATTCATCTCACAATACCACTTCTCCGAAACTTTCCTGAAAAAGAGGTTTTAATCTTAAAATATTGAAATGCCAGGTAAAAGTACAAACCATTGGCCTGCATCATTTCTTCTGACACACAGATACATACCGAAACACACAAAACTCTTATTTTATTTATCAACTGACGAATAGATTATATTAAATTATCTTGGAATAGTTGTCGTTTGGACAATGTTTCATTGCATTTCTCACCTATTCACTACAGCATACTGAATTGATTTATCACACATATTACAATAAAAGAAAAGTCGGACACGGTTCAATGAGATTGATTATAGGACTGCTCGATGAAGCTCTGCATGGAACTTAAACAATAAAAATGACAACCTCTGTAACAATGACAGGGGGAGAAAGGGTGAAGGCGGGTGAGCGTGGAAGAGAAATAAAGAGAAATAAAGAGAAACAGGGGTAGATAGATGAATAGGTGTGTATGTATGTTTAAAGCTAACATAAAAAAATAAGTAGACATGTATATATGTTTAATTACTGAACATTTAAAGGCGGCGAGCTGGCAGAAACATTAGCACGCCAGGCGAAATGCTTAGCAGTATTTCGTCTGCCGCTACGTTCTGAGTTCAAATTCCGCCGAGGTCGACTTTGTCTTTCATCCTTTCGGGGTCGATAAATTAAGTACCAGTTACGCACTGTGGTCCATATAACCGACTTAATCCGTTTGTCTGTCCTTGTTTGTCCTCTCTGTGCTTAGCCCTTGTAGGTAGTAAAGAAATAGGTATTTCGTCTGAGTTCAAATTCCGCCGATATCGACTTTGCCTTTCATCCCTTCAGGGTCTGTAAATTAAGTATCAATAGCGTACTGGAGTCGATCTAATCGACTGACCCCGCTACCCCAAAATGTCAGGCCTTGTGCCTAGAGTAGAAAAGAATTACTGGACATTTAAAGTTTTGCTTTTCTGGGCAGCAAAGCATAACTGTGTCCACCTCAGACTGAATATCACTTAATGAAGGGCTCACATCAACTGCAGCATGGAATATTTGGGCATTGAACAGTTAGGCAGAAAACAACCTGGTATCTGTCAATGTAATTCCAATGACTAGTGAAACACATATAAATAGCAATCACAAAATTTAAGATTGCAGACGAGAGATTAAAGGCGATACAACTTATATTCATATCTTCAAGGTCGTCGGTGGCTCAGTGGTAGACTGCTCGCCTGTCATGCGGGCGGCCCTGGCTCGGTTCCCGACTGATGCATCTTTTTAATAGGCACAGGAGTATCTGTGTGGTAAGTAGCTTGCTTACCAACCACATGGTTTCGGGTTCAGTCCCACTACGTGGTTCTTTGGCCCCATAGCCTCGGGTCGATCAATGCCTTGTGAGTGGATTTAGTAGACGGAAGCTGACAGAAGCCCACCGTATATATGTATGTATATATATATATATATATATATATATATGTATGTATGTATGTATATATATGTGTGTGTGTGTGTGTGTGTGTATTTGTGTGTCTGTGTTTGTCCTCCAACATCGTTTGACAACCGTTGCCGATGTGTTTACGTCCCCGTAACATAGCGGTTCGGCATAAGAGACCAATAAAATAAGTACTAGGCTTAAAAAGAATAAGTCCTGAGGTCGATTTGCTCGACTAAAGGCGGTGATCCAGCATGGCCGCAGTCAAATGACTGAAACAAGTAAAATAGTAAAAGAGTGTTTTCCATCTCCATTTTGCCTATGGATCCCTTTACTTCCTATCATACTCTGCCGGATCTTCATATCCGTACAATGTTATAATAAAACTCCGATTATATTTATATAATTAGATATTATTTGTAATTGAGTAAAAAAAAAAAACAAAAAAAAACGTTAAAATATATTATGTATTATTGATATATGTCTAATTTATACCACATAAACTTAAATTTTATATGGATCCGCCAAGGGTGATGTGGACCCCGGTCAGAACCACTGATTTTGAGTTACTCGTCTTTACGATGGATAATTTTTAGAAAGATACTTTTGTCTCCATCAGTATTATTGGTATACAATAAATTATAATTTAGCTTTTATCAAATTTCTCGTTGCTTATATAAAATGATGAAATGAATACTAATTTTCTAAAGAAACAAAAACCTATTTATTATATTAAAATAAATACTACATAAAACACATTTATTATTTGTATATTTGCAATAAATATGTCTTATTTTTCTAGATTTTATATCTCAAGATAATTGCAATCGACTTCATTGAAAATCAGTCGCAGCAAAATTTCGTCATTAAAAATAACGTGTTTTTCAGATAGTTTTAAGACGTTCATTTAATGCGTGTTATGTTAACTCCCACTATCTCTCTACAATGTAAGGTGTGATTGTAGAAACAAACCAATCAACCAACCAGCCAGCCAACCAACAAACGAACCGACCAACGCTTATATCAGTTATTACGTACACACTGCAACGGTTGGTGACAGTTGTTTATATTCATGTGATGAAACCGGCTGAAATATGTACGATTAATCCTCATCTGCCATAAAATATGAAAGAAGACACTTGGCTGCATGATAAAGAGTTGCTTCTTGCAAAGATGGGAAACTCAAAATCAGTGGTTCTGACCGGGGTCCACATCACCCTTGGTGGATCCATATAAAATTTAAGTAAACGGTGGTGGGATTTGAACTCAAAGTAAGAAACTACAGCCAAAGTTTAAAAGGTATTTTGTCTGGTTTACTAACGAAGCTGCTAGCCCTTACAGAATATTGATTTCAAATGTTGGCACAAGGCCAGCAAGTAAGGGGAGGGGGTGAATCGATTTCATCGACACCAGTACTCAACTGGTACTCACTTTATCGACCACGAAAGGATGACAGGCAAAGTTGACCTCGGCGGCGTTTGAACTCAGAAGGTAAAAACAGACGAAATTCCGCTAAGCATATTGCCCGGCGTGCTAACGATTTCGTCGGCCCGCCGCCATAGCCCCTAGAGAATACTGGTTTCAAATTTTGGCACAAAGCCGGTAAGTTCCAGGGAGGGGTTAAGGTGATCCCACCGACCCCAGTGTATAACTTGTACTTATTTCATCGACCCCGAAAGAATGAAAGGCAATGTGTATCTCGGCGGAATTTGAATTCAGAACGTAAAGACGGACGAAATGCCGCTAAGCATTTTTACTGGCGTGCTAACGATTTTACCAGTTTACCGTCTTACTCCCTGCAGAATATTAATGCAACATTTCAGAAGAATTCACCCTAGATATAGACTGGGCTGAAAAGGAAATGATTGAATATTCTCAAATTTGATTTAATTTTATTATTGTCAAATTTGATTTAATTTCAATATACAATATTTTTCTTCTGATAATTTGAAGTTGATAATCATAACAAGAAATATGGAAAATATGAAAAAAAAGGAACAAAGAAAGAAAAAAGGTTTTAGAATTAAAATATTTTTTTTACAAAGTTATAGAAAACATATATATATTATTAGTTCCAATCGTTAGAAATAATTAAAGGAATTTATTGGAAAAAAAATCTCTCTCCTACTCTGAACTATATGAATTTGTAATTTTAAATTATAAAAAATTACAAAGAAGATACCCTAATTGGAAAATGTTTGCAAATTTATAATTTGTCTGTCTGTAGTTTCATTAAAACATCAAATCAATTTTAATTATCATTTCATTATTTTTAAATTACGGTCATAACTTTTTACAAACATTTCGGGCCATTTATATAGAATTTGTGGAAGACATCAATTCCCATGAAAAATATCTGATTTGTGTTTTAGTTAGGAGAAAAGTTGATGTCTTTTGCTTTTTTTTTTATCAAGGCTTTCCACGTTGGTTCGAGTGGCAGGAGGTAAATATCCTTAAACTGCAACCTGGCCTGAATGCTTGCAACCGAGTGGTCTTCGCTAAAGCTACCCATTTATCAGGAGATTTGAACTTTATTCACATTATTTAACTACTAGGCCATATGCCTGTGGGGAATTATGGAGTGAATTTTAGGGCTAATAGATCTAATATTTTCCTATTCTTTCTTAATACCGGTTCCCATATCTGCATTCGGCCTGCTTAAGAGGTTGTTGTGTCCTAACATATGTGCTGCTTCTTTTAGTTTTTGTATTTTCCAGTGGTGTTCTCTGTCTATTATTTTAACTTCATCCCACAGGGGGTAGGTGGTCCTCATTTTGAACTTCTTACTTTCCAATAAATTCCTTTAATTATTTCTAACGATTGGAACTAATAATATATATATGTTTTCTATAACTTTGTAAAAAAAGGCCGAAATGCCGTGTTAGCAACAGACAAGATGAGGACAAATATCCGTTAAATGTAAATAATGTGAATAAAGTTCAAATCTCCGTTAAATATAAATAAAGTTCAAATCTCCGTTAAATATAAATAAAGTTCAAAGACTTGGTATGATTTGAAATCAAAAGACCGAGTGTCAGAACAAGTACTTGCGACGCATTATATCTAATGCTTTACTGGTCCTTCCAATTCGCTACATAATAATATTTTCTATTATAGGCACAGGCCTGGAATTTGGGGGAGGGGATAGTCGATTATATCGATCTCAGTACTCAACTGGTTCTTAATTTATCGACCCTAAATGGTCGACCTTGACGAAATTTGAACTCAGAAGGTAGCGACGAGCAAAATACCGCTAACCATTTCGTCGAGGGAGCTAACAATCTCGCCAGCTCGCCGCCTTTGTTCGCTAGTTAATAATGGATTCAAATTTTGGCACAGGGCCAGCAATTTCCTGGGAGTGAGTAAGTCGATTACAGCGCTCCCAGTGCTATATTGGTACTTATTTTATTGACCCTTGAAAGGATGAAAAATAAAGTTGACCCCGGTGGCATTTAAACACAGAAATAAGGACGTAGGAAAGGGCGCTAAGAATTTAGCCCGGTCTCCTGATGACTTTGCCAGGTGGCCGCCTTAATTCGCCATCTAATAATGATTTCAAACTTTTGTCACAAGGGCAGCTTGGGGGAGTAGATTAAGTCGATTACATCGACCCCAGTGCATAACTGGTACTTATTAGACCGATTCTAATGAAACGCAATGTTGAAACGCAAAGATGAAACGCAATGTTAACTTCGGCGGAATTTGAACTCAGAACGTAGCGACGGGAGAAATACCTATTTCTTTACTACCCACAAGAGGTTAAACACAGAGAGGATAAACAAGGGCAGACAAACGGATTAAGTCGATTATGTCGACCCCAGTGCGTAACTGGTACCTAATTTATCGACCCCGAAAGGATGAAAGGCAAAATCGACCTCGGCAGAATTTGAACTCAGAACGTAGCGGCAGACGAAATACGGCTACGCATTTCGCCCGGCGTGCTAACGTTTCTGCCAGCTCGCCGCCTTAATACGCCGCCAAATAAATTTTCATAAATCATGGTTTGCTGATGAGAATATAACCAAGAACTCACTGCCAGCTTTTGAAGGAAAGAGAAAGAAGTGAAATGATGTCACATATCAGCCACGCACTGCGATAGAATTACTGATCTGAGGATAATACCAGATGATACATTTGCTTGTCGTGACATGCAACAAAGGAGGTGTTCTTAGTAGGGTCAGATACTCCCTATATATTATCGTAAGGTCATTCTGATTTCAGAAAAATAACCAATTTACTAAGTGGACGCCTTTATAACGCTTGGAGTGGTATTCCTGTTCCATCACATTCAAAGTGAATATGGCTGTCGAACTTTTTTTCTTCTTTTGTTTTCGATTATATCGAATAGGAAATTAATTGGTTCAGTCTTGCGGATTTTGTCAGCCTAGGAATATTAGAAATGGGTTTAAGGAGATTAATATGGCGAATATGGAGCGACAGCCTTAAAGGGAAACAGGATGCTGCTGCTGTTATATTTATTCATTTACTTGTTTCAGTGATTAGATTGTGGTCGTTCTGTGGCACTGCCTGTAAGGGTTTAGTTGAATAAACTCCAGTAACATTTCTTTAAATCTGGTACATCTATATGTAGCCGCGGTTGAAGCGCTAAGTTACAGGGACGTGAAGAAACCAACACCGGTTGAGAAGGGGCGGGGACAAACACAAAGACACCGAGACACGCATATGACTATGGTATACGTAACCATGGATGTGCGTGTATACCCCCACGCACACACACACACATATATATATACATACATACATACATACATACATACATACATACATATATATATATAGGATTCACCGCTAACTCCAAAAGTTTTTCTTTTTAATTTTCTCTTGTTATTTCCTCATGTTCCTTTCTGATGAAAAGCGTAGGTTCGAAACACAAAATACTTTCTCACCTTCCTGAAAGTCAAACTAATACACCTGTTTGTTATTGATACACCTGTCTTCGTCTTTTTTTCTGGAAATGTCAACTACACACACACACATATATATATGAGGAAGGACACTGTGACTAGTGGTGTATATCAATCGATATTCTGGCGATACAACGAGATATATATATATATATTACGGAGATGTACTTGCATAGCAAGTGACCTGGAACGAAAACAATTGGAGCATGGATGGTGTTTTTTAAAAGCCATTTAAGAAACACAAAAAAAAACAGTTAGCACTTAAATTTAATTTGCCAAAATATTTTCGTCGCGTCTGTGTGTGTGTGTGTGTGTGTGTGTACATACATATATTTATATATACATATATATATATATATATATATATACACGATGGACTTCTATACGGTTTCGTCTGTCAAATTCATTCACAAAACATTTGGCAGTATGGTAATCAATTAATAAGGCTGATTTCTCCCTTATTCATAGCAAGTTTAGCAGCCATTGTGAATACTTTTCGTTATTTTGTTGAAGTTGAGTGATTCACAAGACAGTGCTAACAAATGGCTGATACTTATAGTGCTTGCTACGTGTTCAAGGGAGAAAACTTTGAGTGGAACTTGTGAATAACACAGATGTGGTAGCTGCAAATATGCTGTGAAAGTCAGGCTCCAGTAAAGTTGATTGGGTCAAAATGAACAGAGACTATTTCAGTTTTACAGAGATTATTTCTCAATACTCGATTTGTTCATGTCATTTAGCCTCAGATATGCTATGGTGGAGTTCATCTTTTATCAAAGGCGTTATATCTTATGACTAAATAGTCAATGATTTTTTAAATTCTATATTATCCTTCCACAGGCCACCAAATCGACGACCACTTTGAGAAGTGCGTACACGTCATTAAATATTTGTGGTTAAGGCGGTGAGCTAGCAGAGACGTTAGCACGCCAGGTAAAATGTTTAGTGGTATTTTGTCTGTCCTTCCGCTCTGAGTTCAAATCTCGCCGAAGTCGAATTTGCCTTTCATCCTTTCGGGGTCGATAAATTAAGTACCAGTTACGCACTGAGGTCGATATAATCGACTTAATCCCTTTGTCTGTCCTTGTTTGTCTTCTCTATGTTGAGCCCCTTGTGGGTAGTAAAGAAATAGGTATTTCGTCCCTCCTTCCGTTCTGAGTTCAAATCTCACCGAGGTCGACTTTGCCTTTCATCCTCTCGGGGTCTATAAATTAAGTACAAGTTGCGTACTGGGGTCGATCTTATCGACTGGCCCGCTCCCCTAAAGTTTCGGGCCTTGTGCCTAGAGTAGAAATGATTAATTATTTTTGGTATTACATAGAGGTCATCTCTATTATTTTTCACGTACTTTGTTCTTCGTAAAGGATTGCTTCAGGAGTGGCTGTGTGGGAAGATGTTTGCTTCCCGACAATATGCTTCAGGGTTCAGTCCAACTATCGTGGAACCTTAGGCACGTGCCTCCTACGATAGCCCTAGGTGAATCAAGGCCTTGTTAGTGGATTTGGTAAACGGAAACTGAAAGAAGACTGTCTAGTATGTGTTGTGTGCGTGTGTGTGTCTATGAATTTGTGTCTGTCTCCTATGATCACTTGTCAAACGATGTTGACTGTAACTTTCATCCTTTTACACACCAGTGAAACACTGGGGTCGGGGAAATAGACTAGTCCTCTCCCCAGAAATTTTAAGCCTTGTGCCTCTAGTAGAAATAGTTATTATTATCATTATTATTCTGAAAGACAATCGGATAGTTCTTAATTATCAGTTATTCTTTACCTGAAAGCAGGCAGTAAAAAAATCATCAAAGGTTTCAAGTTATGCCTTCTCCTGTGACTCAAAGAGACAATTATTATTATTCTTTCTTCAAATTTTCTTCCGTTTCTCGCCGAGTGTTTTCCATACACCTAGGGCAGAGAAGGGCATTGTATGCATTCCCAGATTACACGCGCAAATTCACAGATAAAATATGTATTTAAAAGTTAATAAATAAATAAATTCATGGATGGATGTTATTTTCACAGCGATAGTGCTCTTCTCAGTACATGAGCCGTTCCAGTTAATACGATTTTTTGCACTTCCTGTAGGGATGGTAAGCCTGGAATCATTTTCAAATAGGTTTCATTGCCTCTTTTTTTATCATTCCTTGAGATCCTACAATCACTGGTACTGTAGTCGCCTTGAGATGCCACATTTTTTCAATTTCCATTAGTAGGTCTTTATATTTAATAATCTTGTCAAATTCTTTCGCGCTATATTGTGATCACAGGGAATACTCATGTCAATTAATAAACACATCCTTTTTGTCTGATCTTTTATAATGATATCCGGTTTATTGGCTTTTATAGTCCTGTCGGTCTGCACGGGGAAGTCCCATAGAATCGACACATTTTCTCCCTCAGTCACAGCTTCAGGATGATTTTTATACCATTTGTCAGCGGTTTTGATCTTATAATGCCGACATATTGTCCAGTGTAAATACTGGCCGACTCTGTCCTGTCTTGCTTTATATTCTGCAGCTGTTAAGACTCTACACCCTGAGATTAGGTGGTCTATTGTTTCAATCTCATCGTTACAGAATCGGCATTTTGGGTCAGCTCCATTTTTCATCACATTGGCTTGGTAGTTCCGGGTAAATAAGATTTGGTCTTGAGCAGCTAATATGAAACCTTCACTCTCTGCTTTTAGCCCTGAACTTCGTAACCATTGGTGCGTGTGTTTCTGGTCGACATCAGCTTGTTTGCTACGGGTCACATACTTGCCATGGAGAGGTTTCTGTTCCCATCTGCTAGCTAAATTTTCATGTGCTTTTGCCTTTGCAATTAATTTTATTTTCTTTGCAGCTGCAGTTGGCGCATTTCCTTCAGCCTGCTCAATCTGGTGGGTATCTAAGAGATCAGCAGCGAATTTTTTGCTCTCTTTGAGAATAGAGTGAAATTTTTTTAGGTCTTTCATGTTTTTCAACAAGTTTTAGCATCCAATCGTTGGTTGCTTCAAGGTATTTGGCCAGTCCGATCGTGGTGGTTTTGTATGTAAGTTCAAGCTGGATCAAACCTCGACTCCCCTGAGCTCTGGGAAGGTAAAGGCGATCCACGTCTGCCTTTGGATGGTGCATCTTATTACTAGTCAGTAGCTTGCGGATTTTCCTGTCAATTTTCATTATTTCACTAGTATTCCAGTTAAGCACATTGAAGCTATAAAGAACAACTGGTACTGCTAAGGAATTTATGGCTAAAACCTTATTATATGCATTCAGCTCAGACTTCAGGTTTGTTCCTGCTTAAGTTCCTTTATTACTATTTCGACATCAATTCGATTGAACTAGACTTTACCAATTTTCCTTTCTTAAAAGTGGCTTTGGCACACTTTTCAAGGCCAAACTCCATCCCGATATCATCACTGAATCCTTTCACAGTATGTAATAATCTTTCAAGCTCTTCATCATCTTTGCCATATAGCTTTAAGTCATCCATATAAAATAGATGGCTTATTTTCTTGTTGTCAATTTTGTAGCCATATCCTGTACTATTCAGTTCACTTGGGAGTGGTATTAGTGCTATGCAGAATATTAGTGGTGAAAGTGAGTCACCTTGGAAAATTCCACAGTTTACGCTAATGTTGTTTGAGTGCAATACTCCATTAGAATGATATAATTGGAGCTTCGTGTTCCATAGTGACATATTATACTTTAAAAAATCTGAAATCACAGGAGAAATTTTGAAAATGTCCAGCGATTTCAGAATCCACGAATGTGGTATGCTGTCAAAGGCTTTTTTATAATCAATCCATGAAGAGCTGAGATTTCTGCGCTTGTTATGGCAGTTCTCAAGGATCATGCGATTAATTAGGAGCTGATCTTTGCATCCGTATGAGCCTCGTCTGCATCCTTTTTGTTCAGTGGGAAAGAGGTTATTCTCTTCCATAAACGTATGTTTTATTATTATCATTATGATTATTATTATTATTATTATTATTGAGTGAGAGAGTAGTTCATGCCATCAAAGTGACACTGGGGTAAAATATACGAAGCCCAATATACCCATCATGACTACCCGTCTGATAAAGGTACACCAGGCACATGCATCTCAACCATATGTGTGCGACATGGTGATCTCATATCAAGATAAACAGCACATGACCTTGCAGGTGGGGCCCAGTTGGAATTTTCTTCAGGTTGAGTAGCCCATCCCGCTCAAACGGTCCCTGAATAAGGGTTGCTTAAGGATGTTGAAAGAACCACCCATGTTTCCAGAAGTGAACTATTCAAACCCCAAAGAATCCCTCTCAACACATGGCTATGATGCTCCCCCACTACTTCTGCTCGTGATCAGAGATGCACATATCGTCAGCCACTAAGGGACATGCTCAACTGGTTAAGGTCAAACAACTGACAAGCAAATCTGTGGTATTGAGCAGAATATTTGCTGTAGCCCATCTTTTATACCAAGACAAAACAATGTACATGATAACACTTCCAATCAGTTAAGATCAGAAGCCATGAGAGCCACTGCCTCGTACTGCATCAGGGCATTTATTATTATTATTATTATTATTATTATTATTATTATTATTATTATTATTATTAGTAGTAGTAGTAGTAGTAGAAGTGGCTGTGTGGTAAGTAGCTTGCTTTCCAACCACATGGTTCCCGGTTCAGTCCCACTGCGTGGCACCTTGGGCAAGTGTCTTCTGCAATGGCCCCGGGTCGACCAAAGCCTTGTGAGTGGTTTTGGTAGACGGAAACTGAAAGAAGCCCGTCGTATATATGTATATATATATATATGTGTGTGTGTATGTATGTTTGTGTGTCTGTGTTTGTCCCACCAACATCGCTTGACAACCGATGCTGGTGTGTTTACGTCTCCGTAACTTAGCGGTTCGGCAAAAGAGACCGATTGAATAGGTACTAGGCTTACAAAGAATAAGTCCTGGGGTCGATTTGCTCGACTAAAGGCGGTGCTCCAGCATGGCCACAGTCTAATGACTGAAACAAGTAAAAGATAAAAGATAAAAGATTATTATTAATATTATTATTATTATTATTATTATTTAAAACAGTTTGTTTCGGCCCCAAGTGAATTATAGCTTCGTAGGTTTCTTATAGTAAACTGAATCGTCTCCACTCTCAGTGAACTCGTTTGATGGAGCCCAACGAGACAATTTTCTTTAGGAGTCGAGGAAACTTTAAGTCGCATGTAGCAGAATCTGTTTTAAATAATAAAATATGTAACCCCGACTAAATGTGTTGAGTGAATTTTCCTTTCGTTTGACCACTCACGTATGTATGTATGTATCTATGTATTTATGTATGTATGTATGTATGTACGTATGTATGTATGTGTACGTACATATGTAAATATGCATGTATAGCGAGAGACACAGTGTAAAAGAAAGAGCGAGATATATATACACGTGTGTGTGTGTGCATATATATATATATATATATATATATATATACACTCACATGCACTTACTTACTCACACACATACACACAAACACGCAATTCCATGAAGTTCCCTACTGTCATAAAGGTGATATAAGTGATATAAAGCCATATCATAAAAGCAGTCTGTAAATAAATATAAGAACTAAAATACTAAAATCAGAACATCATATGTTTGGAAAATGTATAAATCAAGACTTTCCTCTGTATAGTGAACAGCTGTTAACAATTATCCCCATTTTGAAAGTAGTATTTTCAGTTCTCGTAATAAATATCACTAGTGGAATATTAGCTGAGGGTAAACCATAAAGCATCGAGTAATGGCAGAACTTTTTTTCTTCTTGTAATTCACTATGCAAATACAGGTTTGCCATGTTATTGTAGTATTACTGCGCTTTAATTACTGCTGGTCATAAAGAAATATACAACTCGTATACCGACCATTTTGCTTCTTTTTTTTTCTAACTTTAGACATCTAGGAGTTACTACTACTACTACTACTACTACTACTACTACTACTATTGTAGTGTGGCTGCTGTTGTTTCTACTGCTGCTATTGTTGTTACGACATCACTGCTAAAACTATTGTTTCTCTTCTGTGTTTATAAAGGCAGCAATGGGGCCAATTCATATTTTTCAATGTTAGTGCTAGAAATGTATTTTCGAGTCTCTGGGTTGATACATACGTTTCTTTTCTAGGTACAGGGGCCGAAATGTTTGAAGAGGGGGAGGGCAGTCGATTAGATCGATCTTAATACACGACTGCTACTTAATTTATCGACTCTGAGAGGATGAAAAGCAAAGTAGACCTCGGCGGAATTTGAACTCAGAACATAAAGACAGACGAAATACCTATTTCTTTACTACCTACAAGGGGCTAAACACGGTGGGGACAAACAAGGACAGACAAACGGATTAAGTCGACTAGATCGACTCCAATGCGGAAGTAGTACTTAATTTATCGACCCCGAAAGAATGAAAGGCAAAGTCGACCTCGGCAGAATTTGAGCTCAGAACGTAATGGGAGACGAAATACGGCTACGCATTTCGCCTGGCGTGCAAACGTTTCTGCCAGCTCGCCGCCTTATCGTACATAAATATTCTTCTCTACTCTAGCACACGGCCCGAAAATTTGGGGGGATGGGGCCAGTCGATTAGATCGACCCCAGTACGCAACTGGTACTTAATTAATCGACTCCGAAAACATAAAAAGGCAAAGCCGAACTCGGCGGAGTTTGAACTAAGAATATAGCGGCAGACGAAATACCTATTTCTTTACTACCCACAAAGGGGCTAAATACAGAGAGGACAAACAAGGACAGACAAATAGATTAAGTCGATTATATCGACGCCAGTGCGGAACTGGTACTTATTTCATCGACCTCGAAAGGATGAAAGGCAAAGTCAACCTCGGCAGAATTTGAGCTCAGAACGTAATGGGAGACGAAATACGGCTACGCATTTCGCCTGGCGTGCAAACGTTTCTGCCAGCTCGCCGCCTTATCGTACATAAATATTCTTCTCTACTCTAGCACACGGCCCGAAAATTTGGGGGGATGGGGCCAGTCGATTAGATCGACCCCAGTACGCAACTGGTACTTAATTAATCGACTCCGAAAACATAAAAAGGCAAAGCCGAACTCGGCGGAGTTTGAACTAAGAATATAGCGGCAGACGAAATACCTATTTCTTTACTACCCACAAAGGGGCTAAATACAGAGAGGACAAACAAGGACAGACAAATAGATTAAGTCGATTATATCGACGCCAGTGCGGAACTGGTACTTATTTCATCGACCTCGAAAGGATGAAAGGCAAAGTCAACCTCGGCAGAATTTGAACTCAGAACGTAACGGCAGACGAAATACGGCTACGCATTTCGCCCGGCGTGCTAACGTTTCTGCCAGCTCGCCGCCTTTGGGGGTGGGGGTGGGGGCTTGATATATAAGGTGATATATTTTCTTAGAGTGGAGCAAAATAAAAAAAAACTCAGATGCATTTATGTAGGCCGAACCTGTGGCCAATGCCAAGGGGAAGTTCGAAGATCTTCCCAGGGACTCAGTGAAAGAATGCATGTGCCAAGTTCCGTAGCTGTCTCAAGGATTTGGTGGAAGCTGAGGGCGGCTAGCTTGAGTGTACTTACCGATCAGCCATTACGTTGACGGTATTTTTAACTTAGAAAAAAATAATTTTCTTTTGGTGTGGGATATTGGATTTTCTTTTAGCCTAAACATTCTATATGTATGTATGTATGTATATGTATGTATGTATGTATGTATGTATGTATGTATGTATGTATGTATGTCTAGTAAATTTTAAAGAAATGAAGAACAAACACAAAAATCAACAACATGAGTACATGGTACATATAAAATATTAGCAGACGCTCGGAGAAGGAACGAAGGTGGTTCTACGTCTCGAACAAAGCTCTTCTTCAGAAACTGCAGGCAGAGAAAAGTCGAAGAGAAATGGAAAACGGAGGAAAAAATCGCCAACGATTCACTTGTGGTTACATTTTGAAATGAATATATATGTGTATATATATATATATATATATATAATATATATATATATATATATATATATATATATATAATAAATATTAGGGAATAAATCCAAATTTACAGGGAAAAATCAGATTTAGGATTAAATCCAATTTTATAGTAAAATATTATATAATATTAATTAGAGACAAAACCACTATTTTGTAAAACAAACAAGGAAAGACTTAATCAATACATAAAATTTTAATAAAAAGTAAAAAAACCGCCACTACAATTGTTTCAATTGAAACTGATTTGAAAATCGGAAATCCACCTGAAGATTGTCATTGAGGACATGAAACAATTGTATTGGCGGTTTTTTTACTTTTTATTAAAATTTTATGTATTGATTAAGTCTTTCCTTGTTTGTTTTACAAAATAGTGGTTTTGTCTCTAATCAATATTATATATATATATATGTATACATACATACATGCATTGCGTCTGGGGAGTGCTTCTCTTTTGGTGCTTTATAATTTAACACACTCACTGGTAAAATTTCCACTTATTTATTTTTTATTTTTCTAAAATTGTCGTTGCGTCTTGCATGCTTTTCGATAGTCATTGCCAAGGGGATGTTTGATGGTCTTTTCAGAGTCAACGACTATTGAGAAGGTTGCAAAACGCAACGAAAATTTCAGAAAAATATAAAAGAAATAAGCGGAAATTTTACCGGTGAATGTGTTAAATTATAAGGCACCAAAAGAGAATGACTGTCTCCAGACACAGCAGAATATACTTCAATACACGAACTCACATAAAGAATCTTGCAAACCAAATCCCAAACGAAATATACACATATATATATATATGTATATATATATATATGATATACGTAATTGTAGGTGCGTATGTGCACAGGTCCGTGTGTATGTATTTATATGACTTAAGAGCTGTAGAGGAATTCATGGAAGCAACACAAGAAAACAATAGGAAATTGAAACTTCATACGAACCTG
>NC_042998.1:67907925-67925425 GCF_006345805.1 Octopus sinensis | reverse complement strand
AGAATATAAAAATAACGAATATATATAAAAATCCAAAATCCCAAACCTACAACTTTGCCAGAATTGAAATGAAATCGAAAGCCCATAACCAAATAAAAATGCTATAACGAGGGAATCCGAATATGTTGGTGTTTGCCATGTTATTCAATTGTTTGGTATACATTGAACACATAGATACAGGAATCTGACATTCCATGGTTGATTGATGATTGAATACATGTGCAGAGAATATGCAAGAAACGAGTCAGATAACGTAAAGAATTCATACAGAGTACAGAGAAAAATTCCTCGACATCTGTTTGAGAATTCTTCAAGTATGGTCTGACATTCGAGTAAAGATGTAGAGAAAAGTTGTTTAGTAATTGTTTAACAATCCATTTAGCAATTGTTCGGGAGTTCTATGAAAATGGTTTGACAATCTCTTAGATCTTGTAACAATAATTACATCATTTGCAATAAGATGAAAATTACAAAGGTTTTTCATCGTAGACGTTGCATAAATTGCAAAATTATCAAATGATGCGGAAAGTAATTAGAAACGCATAAATGTACGGATGAGTAAGTATATAAATAAAAGATGAATAACTAAATATAACATAAAGTAAATATTTGGGGTATGAAAACGTTGATGGAGTTATTAATATAAATGGTATTGATGCTCCTGATGTAGATGACTATGGAAAACTGTGGGACTATAAACTTATGAAAGACAGGGATAACTAAAGCTGCAACTGCAAGGAACGAAACCACAAAGGAAGGGTAAAACATCTGATATATAGGTATGTTTATAGGTACGTATGTCTGCATGTATACGTATAGATGAGTTTGCACATGCGTGTATATGAGGGATTATATATATATATATATTCTTTTATTGTGTTTATTATTTTACTTGTTTCAGTAATTTTAACTGTGGCTATGCTGGAGCACAACCTTTTAGTCGACGAAATCGACCCCTGGACTTATTCTTTGTAAGCCTGGTACTTACTATATCGGCCACTTTTGGCGAGCCGCTATGTTACGAGGATGTAAGCACAACAAGATCGGTTGTCAGGCGATGGTGGAGGGACAAATACAGACACAATCACACACACACACGCACACACGCATATACATATATATATAAATATATACAACAGGCTTCTTTCAGTGTTTCCATCTGTCATAGCCACCCACACGGCTTTGGTCGTCCTGAAACTATAGTAGAAGACAATTGCCGAAAGTGACACGCAACGGAACTGAACCTGGAACGTCTTACCATACAGCCACGCCTGCGCCTATGTATATATATATATATATATATATATATATATATATATTATATATATATAAGAAAGTTGGTTTGTGAAAGCACGTGGTTGAATATATAGAAAATAGTAAAAAGTGAAAAAACTACAGAAGGCTTAAAAGTTTAAAAATATATATATTTGCGTCAATATGTCTGAAGAATATTAAATTTTTTTTTTCCTTACAATGACATAATTTAGAAGAAAGACCGGTTTCGCGTCTAGCTTTTCAAATTTCTTGCGACGTTATGTTTATGTTGAATAGAGTTATCGGTATGTTATGTTCAAAAGAGTTCTAAATAAGGGGAGGTAATGAGTGATTTCTTCCGGTGTAAGGGAGATAATCGCTTAAAATGTTTTCCTTTCCCTTGGTGTGAATTTCTCTGTATCAGTATGTTGTCATGGTGAAGTCTGGGCTTGTACTTTTCAATGAAGAATGTTTCCTTGTTTAGTCTAATTTGTGTTGATGATCCGATAGCACATTGGTAAAATGGAAAGATTAAAAATTGTGGTAGTAGTTGCTTTGCGCATTTCTCAATGTGCTCACTAAAAGGTATTCTGTATTCTGGGAATGCAATCTGTTGTCGATGCAGTGTGCATCTACGTCTGAGTGATAGTCCCGTGGATCCCACGTAATCTTGGTGGCAGCCCGAGCATTTTATGACATAAATTATGTTTTCGGAGGCACAAGTAAAGTTAGATTTCATCTTGAATTTCTGTCCCTCTTTAAAGAGGAATTCTGATCCTTCTAGCAGGTTTGGACATGTTGCACAGTTCGATCTACCACATTTTTTTACTTTTGCATCCGTAATTTCAGAAAACAATTTTGCCTTTGTGAGAATCATTTTAAGTGATTTAGGTTGTTTGTAGCTTTTAATGATTTGGTGTATGTTTAGAATTTCCTTTAATTTGGGTTCTGATGAAGTATTGGTAAATTCTGGGTGATGATGGTGAAGGCTTCTTTGTTTCTGGGGTTGTATGTAGATATGTAAGGTAGTATTTTCGGGGAAGGTGTGTTGTTGTGTTGAACTTTTCTTAAAGTTTCTATGTTGATTTCTGTTGCACGTCTGATCCCATCCTCTATGAGTTGAGTTGGGTAATGTCTGTCAATTAGGGTGTTTTTGAGTTCTTGCAGTCTAAAGTTCCTGGTATTTTGTTCTGACACTATTGTGCATATCCTTCTTGCAAGGTTGAAGGGGATGTTTGTTTTAGTGTGTCTGGGTGGCATGAATTAAAAAGAAGGTATTGTTTGGCGTCTGTGGCTTTGTAAAAAATGTCTGTTTCTATTTTAAGGTTAATTTTTTTAATTAGTATATCCAAGAACGGGAGCTCCTTTTGGTTGTATTCCACTGTGAACTGTATATTTGGGTTTATGCTGTTCAATAAGTTTTTAAATTTTAGGAGTTTATCTGTGTTTTCATTCCAGATTATAAAACAATCGTCTAAGAACCGTTTCCAATTCTCTTTTATGTATTGAGAAAGGGGGTTTCCAAAGATTGATAAAGATTCCTGGTAAATGATTATTTCCATGTAGCCCATTTAGGTTCGCAATGACTGGTGCTGCCCTTGTACCCATGGCAATTCCGGATTTTTTACGGTAAAATGTATTGTCAAACATGAAGTGGTTATTATTTTTTTTTATATTCTTCAAACATATTGGCGCAAATATATATATTTTTTAACTTTTAAGACTTCTGTAGTTTTTTCACTTTTCACTATTTTCCATATAAATATATATATATATATATATATATATATATATATATATATATATATAATATATATATATATATATATATATATATATATATATAGATAGATAGATAGATAGATAGATAGATAGATAGATAGATACAACTTATAAGTAAGGGCTAAAGAAAATTATTTCAAAGCCAATATGCTGATGATAGACTATTAAATCGTCAATTTCCACATATAATCTACTCGCTACAGTAAAAAAAATCGAAGAACTGAAGTCGGGCAAACTGATGCTCCTACTATTCCTCATGCTAGGGTGAGAGTAATAGCAGGAATACAGACGGTGAGGGTGGTGACGAATCAGAGATAGATAGATAGATAGAGAGAGAGAGAAAGAAAAAGAGAGGGAAAGAAAGAGAGAAAAAGAAATTTAGGGAGAGTTGATGATATTTTTTATTAAAATTAGTAGTGTTGATGATAGGAGTGGGAGTAATAATAAGACAGAGAAAGAAGGACTGAACGCTGAATTAGCAGACAGAACACTATTCTTTTACACACATATTTAGCCTTTTTTGTGATGGCAATGGGGCGATAGTAATAGTATGAGCTCTCGTTGTGATAGATGGGGAGGTGGTGGTGATGATAGTGGTGGTAATAGCCGAGGCGGTCAGGGATGACGGTGAGAGTAAGTGATGTGAAAGACAGCGGTGATGGTGGTGGAGAGGAAGGCGGCGAAGTTAAAGGTATTGATGGTGATTGCCTCAGTAATCTCAATGGTGTGTGTATAGCAGACAAGGTTGCGATGGTAGTGGTACTGTTGTTTATCATGCAGCTTTGCAATAAGTTCCAAGTCGACAAATTATATCATTGTCTTGAAAAATATTGTCCAGGTTTAATAAAATTTAATATCTACCCAATGCATGAAGTGCCATTGTTGGGCCCAAGGCCTAATGAAAAACCAGCCTCAGGAGCTAGTTTAAAAGCCGTGTGTGTGTGTGTTTTGTATGTGTGTGTGTGGGGGGGTATGGGTGCGTGTGTGTGCCTGTATGTATGTATTCAAGCTCGAACAAAGAAGATTCGGAAAGATGTTCTTATGTACACATCCATATCCACGCCTTCAATTTTCCTTTCTTATTACTACAGTAGTGCGTAAATAAATTCTGGAACAGCTTAAATGGACAACGTCGACACAAACGCAATTCAGTTTACATCTATTAGAAATCGCTCAATGAACCTCAGAATATTGCCTATTTTTTTGATAGTTAGAATATTTCCATTTAAATACACCGGTAAAGACGTGAGTGGTCCATAATTTCTAAATCTCAGGTTGATAATTGAATTACGAAGTTAATCTATTTTGATGCTATTGGGAAGCTGTCTTTTGACAGGTGTGCTTTAGGTAGGGTATCTCTTTGGCATATTTTCTGTTTTAATTTTATCCTTTTATTCCATTGTCCACTATCAGCCTAGTCTGTTTGGCTCATTGTATTTAAGTGTATTTATGTGTGAACGTGAAGTTAGTTTTCGTTACGAAAATTCAATTTGTAGAATTTTTCTTATATATATATATCATGCCAGCTGTTTTCCATTTCCTTTCTGTTTTCCGTCACTATTATTATTATTATTATTATTATTATTGCCTTTGCACGGCTTCTAGCGCCGGAGATGTACTACAGTATCAGCTGTTCACTACCAGTGAACTAAGGTAACACCTCTCAATTTTCGAGCACTTTCCAGAGTATTCGAGCAGCTCCAAGCAGTGCTGCTTTCTGCAAGTGCTCCACCACCATTATTGCAGCCCCTATTTCTACCACGCAGTTCTCGTGATTTTTGCTCACTGTTCCCAGGGCTCCGACAATTATTGGTACTACTGCTACCTTTTTCATCGACCACAATTGCTTAACTTCCCAAGCTACCTGTCATATCTCTCGACATTTCTTTCTTTCTCATCGCATACCTTATTGTCAGCTGGACATACTATATCTATGATCCATCATAGTTTGTTTTCTTTCTCATTTAAGACTACGTCTGGCTTCCTATTCTCTATGTCATGGTCGCACTCAATCATAAAATCCCATAGGATCTTTGCATTTCTATTTTCGAAGATGCCATTAGGTTTGTGGTTGTACCACCTTTTTGCTCTGTCAAGTCCATATGTGTTACAAAGTGTCCAATGGACAAGCCTGGCTATATTGTTGTGGTGTCTTTTATATTCCTTGTGTGCTAGTGGCGTATTTTGGCTGGTAATATGTCATTCGGTTCCACCAATTTGTCCACTTTCTGCTGTGTTGTCTATTCTGTATTTTATTTTGTTTGTTCTTAGTGCTTGCTCTTGGGCAGCACAGATTAGAGCCTTCGTTTCCGATTTTAAATCACTTTTAGTCATACACAGTCATCTTTTTCTCTGTCTTATCTTCAATATCCCTATGGAATTGACCATCATTCTTTTCTTTACCCACATATTTTCAGTTTCATTCGTTTTCAATTTCTTGTTTAGTTTATCATCATCATCATCATCATCATCATCATCATCATCATCATCATCATCATCATCATTATTATTATTATTATTATTATTATTATTGAGTGAGAGAGCAGTTCATGCCATCAAAGTGACACTGGGGTAAAATATACGAAGCCCAATATACCCATCATGACTACCCGTCTGATAAAGGTACACCAGGCACATGCATCACAACCATATGTGCGCGACATGGTGATCTCATATCAAGATAAACAGCACATGACCTTGCAGGTGGGGCCCAGTTAGAATTTTCTTCAGGTTGAGTAGCCCATCCCGCTCAAACGGTCCCTGAATAAGGATTGTTTAAGGATGTTGAAAGAACCAACCATGTTTCCAGAGGTGAACTATTCAAACCCCAAAGAATCCCTCTCAACACATGGCTATGATGCTCCCCCAGTACTTCTGCTCGTGATCAGAGATGCACATATCGTCAGCCACTAAGGGACATGCTCAACTGGTTAAGGTCAAACAACTGACAAGCAAATCTGTGGTATTGAGCAGAATATTTGCTGTAGCCCATCTTTTATTATTATTATTATTATTATTATTATTATTATTATTATTATTATTATTATTGCTATTACATTATTGACTTTTCTTCTAAGGGATGAGTTTGCTATGTCGCGTGCCTCCAGAAAGATTGGAGACATTGTTCTGTATGCATTTATAATATCTCACAGTACGTTTATAATAACACTCTGTAACAGAAATCCATATGTCATATGTTAGATTAAGTTACAGAACTATTTATCAACAGGACGAATGCTTTAAATATGAAGAATTCAAAAACTGACATATAGTAGACATGTCTAATCAAGTAGCCTCTTATATCTATCTACAACACACCAAAACAGCATAAATAATGATAATTTATATTTCAAACTTAAACGTAAAATACATAAATTAATCCCATATTTATTGTGAATGAATTTCGATCTATTTAATCCAATAATCCATCCGCATTAAATACAGTGCTTTTGCGTTAGTGATTAGGTGCTAGCTATGTTTTATAGATAAAATATTTTACATTATATTGTTTAATATATTTGTTTATGTATTAAAAGGAACATCTACTAAAACATTGGATAAACTGATAACGAACTCGGACAAGCCACCCATTCAAGACTACACTCTGGGAGGATCCGCTGTAGCAAACTCAAATCCCAGACCAACTTCTAGCCATAAAACAACAGCAGAACTGATTAAAAAGATAACTAAGGTAGTGATCCAGCATGGCTACAATCCTACGACTGACACCATTAACAGGCTAAAAGAAAAGAATAATGGTAAAACTGCATTTATTTTTCACTCTTTTACTCTTTTACTTGCTTCAGTCATTTGACTGCAGCCTTGCTGGAGTACCGCATTTAGTCGAGCAAATCAACCACAGGACTTATTCTTTGGAAGCCTAGTACTTATTCTATCGGTCAATTTTGCCGAACCGCTAAGTTGCGGGGACGTAAACAGAACAGCATCGGTTGTCAAGCGATGTTGGGGGAGACCAGCAGATACACAAACATATACAAACACGTACATATATATATATATATATATAATATATATATATATAATATATATATATCTACGACGGGCTTTTTTCAGTTTACATCTACCAAATCCACTCAAAACGCTATAATAGAAGAAACTTGCCCAAGATGCCGTGTATTCTTTATAAAGTGGAAAGGATAAAGCGTTTGTTTTACAGTTACGAGGTACCTGGGTCAATCCTTTTTCGTTGGAAATGTAAGTGAAACGGAAAAATGGGCAAACAGATCTACACACACACACACACGCGCGCGCAAACATTAGAATTACGTTTAGTTGACTGGATTTGGCAAAAATTTAATTACTTATATGTTAGAAGATCAATAACAACTTCAGTCGATCAGACAACTTCATACTCATTACTGAAACCAATACATCAGTATTTAGTTTGTGTAATTTAGTATACAGGGTGGGCCAAAAGTCACGCACAAAAAGAGTTCAATACGCTCCATAAATGTCAGAAATGCTTCACTCTTTCTAAAATTGAAGAAAATAAATAAAATAATAATGAATACACACGTACTTGTACATGATGAACAAAATAACTAACTACCCAATAATAATAATAATAATAATAATAATGATAATGATAATGATAATAATAATGATAATAATGATAATAATAATAATAATAATAATAATAATAATAATAATGATAATGATATAATAATAATAATAATAATAATAATAATAATAATAATAATAATAAACGACGATTTGAAGTGGAAGTGCGAAGGTTGTGGTCGATGAAGAGAGTACACGTGATACTAACTGGTGTAGTAACTGGTGCATTTGGAAGTATCAGCACTCAGCTACCAATATGGCTCAAATAAATTGGTGCAAGTGTGAAGATAGAACAGCTACAAAAATCAGCATTGCTTAGAACTGCAAGAATTCTTTGGAGACTTCTTGGAGCATGACGAGTAAACAAGTGTCACCTTAGTCTGCTGGCTGTGGACAGCTGCCATTTTCCATTATACCCAACAAAATAAGCTGTGAGTTTTCATAATAATAATAATAATATAATAATAATAATAATAATAATAATAATAATAATAATAATAATAATGATGATGATAATGATGATGATGATGATGATGATGATGATGATGATGATGATGATAATAATAATAATAATAATAATAATAATAATAATAATAATAATAATAATAATATAATGATAATAATGGACAGTATATACTTCAAAGCTGAAATGCTGGTGTAGACCAAGTAACAGTCCATCAGTAGCTGAGAAGCTCAGGACTTAAATCAGAGACTGAAGTTTTCATACTGGCGGCACAAGCTCAAAGCTTGCTTACCAAAACTACCAAGCAAACGTTCTGACCCTAAATGCTGTTTCTGTGATAAATTTGATGAAATAATACACCATCACGTTTCATTATGTCCTGTGCTGACATCAAACGAATGCAAATATCGCCACGATTATGTAGAACAGTATTTACACTGGAAAATATGTAAACACTATAAAATCAGTACTCCTGCATACTGGTATGAACATTATCCTGAGCCAATGTTTGAAGGTAAAAATTTCACCAGCCTCTGGGATTTTCCAGACAACACCGACAAAAAATCCAGGCTAATCGACTAGGCAGTCATTAAAAATAGAGAAAATACTTGTAGCCTAAAAGATGTAAGTGTTCCAACTGATAAAAATATATCTCTAAAAGATATTGACAAATTAAGTTGTGAGTGTTTGTTGCGCGAAAACACCTAAAGCTCAACGAGGCTCAGGGAGGGGGTGGTGGCGAACCCTGCTCTACTCTTTCATAACAAATTCTCTCACTCTTTCATCCTGTTTCTGTTGTACCTGTATTTGAAAGGGCCAGCCTTGTCACACTCTGTGTCACGCCGAATCTCCGCGAGAACTACGTTAAGGGTACACGTGTTTGGGGATTTTTCAGTCACTTGCACATTAATTTCACGAGCGGGCTGTTCCACTGATCGGATCAACTGGAACCCTCGACGTCGCAACCGACGGAGTGCCACAATAGAGTAGTCCATCAAATGAATGTAAAATTGTTTTTATTTTAACTGCACATAACGTAAACATTAATATATGTGTGTGGATATGTGTGTATATGTGTATGTGTAGATGCATGTATGTGTTCACTTCCTTAGCAGTATTCGCCAGCTTGTTTTGTTAACATTGTTCCTTGTTGGCGGTGTCTGGTAATCTGTTACTTCAGCGTACATTTAAGTGAAAATGTAAGTCACTATAACAAAAACAAAAAAAACAACGAAAACTTCAACAACTGCAACACTTATACTTATAACAACAACAATAACAACATTAATAATGGGAATAATCGGAAGTTGATTGTCTGGTAGTGTTGCTTTGTGTGTACACAATAAGTTGTTTTAATGTAAATTTTCACGTAACAAGTCTAGTATTTGCAATGGAGATGAGGAGAATATTACCGATTTTCAACGGCCATCATTTCGAATAAAGAATTAAACGAAGACATCAGTTTCCTTTGAGACACAAAGCAATTATTGGTTATTTTTAATGGGTGTATTTTTCTCCATTTATATTGGCACCTCGCAGGTATTAAACTAATACAAATCAACTTTTATCAGCATAAAATTTCCCGAGTTTGTACAACTCCCCTGATGATCGTATTCTCTTCAGCAACCGATTACTGTATATTCAGGGTAATTAAAGACAAAGGAGCGTCTCGGATTATTATTATTATTATTATTATTGTTTATTATTATTATTATTATTATTATTATTATTATTATTATTATTATTATTATTATATTATTATTATTATTATTATTATTATTATTATTATTATTATTATTATCATCATCATCATCATCATTATTATTATTATTATTATTATTATTATTATTATTATTATTATTATTATTATTATTATTATTATATATGTTACTAATATCATTACCATTTCTGTTACTATCACTAATACTATTACTACTGTTAATGTTATTATCATTATTATTATTATTATTAGTAAATATTACCAATATCATTACTATTTTTGCTACTATCATTAATACTATTACTATTATTAATATTGTTACTATTATTATTATTATTAATATTATAATTACTACTACTATCATTATTATTGTTATTATTATTATTATTATTATTATTATTATTATTATTATTATTATTATTATTATTATTATTTGTGTTGTTGTTCTTATTATTATTATTATCATTATTATTATTACTATTATTATTATTATTATTATTATTATTATTATTATTATTATTATTATTATTATTATTATTATTATTATTATTATTTCTGTATCTTGTGTTGCTCTTGTTATATTTGATAGTGTTTGAGGTGATGTTGGAGGCGTTGCAGTTGCATTTATTTGTTTGCATCCATTATTTTTTTTTGCTTCCACTTCTCATCATTTATTGTCACATAGTATTTTCTTATTGTTATCTTCATTTGTTTTCCTTCGTACTGTTATTTTTGCAATTGTTTCTTCAGGTTTTCAAATATTTAATGCAAGGTATTTTGTTTTTCCGTGTATGTGTGTGCAAATCACTTTAGAACTTGGTAATGTGTCCAATTAAAAACTAATGCAATTAACTCCACTATTTGAAACTTTAAACTCACACTAAAACTCATTAATATGATTGACTAATTGCTCCGGTACTCCAAACTAACCTAATTCTTTGTAACCATAGCTATTTCCTGCATCAGACTGGTGATGAGTATTTCAACACCATCTGATTTTTGGCTGAGGTAAATGTATGCCTAAACACAAAAATCGCACCCTTATCAGTCTTGTAAGCGATTGGTAAATCCCGCCACTAGTACACCACACGCTGTGCCCCTTATTCTAAGGATATGTTGTTTTCTCTTTCAGCTATGCCCATTTACATATCTAGTAATAGTTTGATTCAGACCTACATTATTTCAAGTATGTTGAGCGTAGAACCTGTCCGCAGTTACAAGTCAGAGCGAGTAGAATCATGAAAGTATTCAAGCCCCCATTAGTCAATTTAGACCTCATGGTTGTTTTAGTGACTTTAATGACAAAACATCTTTAACTGGCAGTATCCACGCGGTAAAGCAGTGAAGATAAAGGTGTAATGTTGATGTGTAAAATTTTAGCGAAATCATTGGATACCATTTGTTAACCAGTACACTGCAAGTTGGTGTTACACGGCATTCTGTAGGAAATGGGATTTCAGCCTCAACAGTAACCACTTGGAGAAGTGTCATATTACTTTATGAGTTGGCGTGACAAGTATGAATGATAGTATGAACGTCAAAGCACATCAGGGGTGAACGGTAAAGTTGAATGTTATCGAAACGATGGTAACGCACATTAAATTTTATTATACTGATATCTTCAGCTTTGTCTCCTCCCTACACATTCTATATAAAAGTATGTGCCTATATACATACATACATTTATATATATTATATATATATATATATATATATATATATATATATATATATATGAATATATATATATATATATGTATATATATTCATATATATATAGTATATAGATATGTTTGCATATATATATATATATGAATATATATATATGTGTATATATATTCATATATAATATATATATATGTATATAGATATGTTTGCATATAAATATAATGAATATATATATATGTGTATATATTCATATATATATATATATATGTATACGATATGTTTGCATAATATATATATATATATATATGATATATATATATATATATTATGTATATATAATATATATATATATATATATATATATATAATATATATATATATGTATATAGATATGTTTGCATATATATATATATATATATATATATATTATATATATAATATGTGGAGGTGCAGTGGCCCAGTGGTTAGGGCAGCGGACTCGCGGTCGTAGGATAGCGGTTTCGATTCCCAGACCGGGCGTTGTGAGTGTTTATTGAGCGAAAACACCTAAAAGCTTCACGAGGCTCCGGCAGGGGGTGGTGATCCCTGCTGTACTCTTTCACCACTCTTTCTCCCACTCTTTTTTCTGGCTGCCTCGCTAGCCAGCCAGGGGTGGGGTGGCGTCATTCGAAGGCTAAAACAATGCGAACGCATTGTGACCAGCGATGTGTAACTACATCTGATGGACTGGTCGGTCACGTGATATATATATATATATATATATATATAACGGGAAGCTTTATGAAAATAAACAAAAGACGAAGGCAGGTGGAAAACAAACGAACAATTGTATTAGTATGGCGCTCAGGAAATATAAATAAAACAAGTCTTTAACGTTTCGAGCCTACGCTCTTCAACAGAAAGATACACAGAGAGAGAAAAACACAGAAAGAAGGAGAGAAAAAAAATGCGTGCAGTAGCTAACGAATCAACATGGCGATATATATATATATATATGTATATGTATGTATATACATACATACATACATATCTATATATGTATGTATGTATGTATATATATACATACATACATATATATATATATATATATATACATATATTATATATATATATGTATGTATGTATATATATATATACATATATATATATATGTATATATACATACATATATATATATATATGTATGTATGTATGTATGTATATATATATGTAAGGCGGCGAGCTGGCAGAAACGTTAGCACACCGGGCGAAATACCTAGCGGTATTTCGTCTGCCTGTCGACTTTGCCTTTCGATAAATTAAGTACCAGTTACCTACTGAGGTCAATCTAATCTATATGAATGGAGAAAGAGAGAGGGGGAGCGAGATACGTGTGTGTATTATGAACCTCAACAGCGCCACAATCATTAAAAGAAAGAAAGAATATGGGAGCTTTAAACAAGATAAATAACATGCAGTTGGTTTCTTCAATTGTCACGTATGTAGACAAACGGGTGTCCACTAAATCGATACCGTTGTATAATTGGTACTTATTTTATCGAACCCGACATCTATGAAAGATAACGTCTTCTTAGATTGGATTGGTATTCAGAAAGAAAGTAAAAGGAAGCAATTCTCAATATGCAATATTCAATTCCAATTTTGGCACAAGCCGAGCGACTTCGGTGGAGGGCATAAGTCGACTACGTCAACCCTACTGTTTAACTCATATTTAGTTTATCGATCACGAAAGGATGAAATGCAAAACTGACCTCGGTGGCATTTGAATTTAAAAGGTAAAGACAAAATAATGCTGAATATATTGCCCATCATGCTGACGATCCTGTTATTTGCCGCCTTGAGCTCAATATATAATGTTAATGAATAAGCTTGCTAGATATAATTATGTTAAATACATTTATTTACCCATCTTCATTCAGTCTTTGTAACTGACACAGCAACGTATCGTCTGGATTGGAATGAATATTTTATGAAGGACTTGAATCAATGACAATATTATGCAGATATTCTATTATGATAACTAATCCTGCGATTAATTCGTACACTTCTACCCCCGTTCTGCGAATGTGCTTCCAAAACTCTTCATACTTTTAAAAAGTGTTGTCCTACCCTAACCCAAATCGGGATTCATTCTATCATAACTCTTTCCACAAAAGTCTTTTTATTTTAACTTGAATCAATGACTCCTTTTGTGACAGTTATATTTCTGTATTTATGAAGATATGCCTACCCATAACTTCCCCCATTTCTGTATTTACAACCTTACGACAGTATTACATAGTAAACACTTTTTTTGTCGGAAGATGTATTTCAAATTCGTTAAAGAAAAAGTTAAGTTCATTAGTTGTTGTAAGAGCGACGCATTTTCGATTCCAGGTGAAGAAGTATTTCGGCTAAATAACGCAGTAATGTCTTTAATAAAGCTCTGGTTATGCCAGACTCACGTGTCTGTTCCTAAGATGACAAAACTAATTCACTTTCATAGCACCGAACGTGACTCTTCCGCTTATTTCAGGTATTCTGAAGAAGATTCAGTGTTGTGAGTTATATGGCTCCTCTGAATACGACGGTGGTATATTGCTGATGGCTTTTATCACAGGAGTAATTAAATTTTATCACTTTACTTAACTGAAAAATACTGGTGAAATATTCTAGTGTCTGTAGTGATAAATAGCATCTCAGTGGAATATAAGTGTATTGGTGATATTCATAGCAAACTACTTGCAGCATGATATGAACTGAAGACTTTCACTGTGATACATATGACGTGTTACCGACTAATTTCTATGAAATACCTTTAAATACCAAATATTTCAAAATTCTTTGGAATATGTGATGCAAAATAAAATACATAACTAAATAAAAAAAAAACTTTTGTGGAAAGAGTTATGATAGAATGACTCACGATTCGGGTTAGGGTAGGACAACACTTTTAAAATGTATGAAGAGTTTTGGAAGCACATTCGCAGAACGGGGGATAGAATTGTACGAATTAATTCCAGGATTAGTTATTATAATAGAATATCTGCATAAAAGAAAACCGAAACATGACACAAATCCCACTGTATAACACGTTCTTTTATAATATAATCATATCGCATAACCATAGCTACATATATGTGTATATGTGTTTTTTTTCTTCTCTCCATTATTAATGGACTGGTAAGTCTATACATAAAATACATACATCAATGTTTCTATATGGACGTCAAGCAAAATCAATGAATCTACCCATTTAATCGTAACTATCTGTCTAGCTATCATATACTCGTCTTCTATCAACATAATGATGTACATATACACACGCGCACTTATATGGTAAACACGAGGTAAAATGTTTTATGCATGTATATCTATACATACATACATACATATATATATATATATACACACACATATACGTATATGTATTTGTATATACACGTATGAAGATATATATACCCATAACTTTTCCCTCTTCCATATTAGATATACATATATATCCTTTCATATGTATAAGCGCATATTCAAATATACGTATATAGATGCACGTACATGTATTTAAATAGACAAACATATACATAAATAAATATAAAGATATATATGAATATATATATATATATATATGTATATATATATATATATATATATATTATATATATATATATATTATATATATATATATATATGATATGTGTGTGAATACAGCACTGATATATGCATATAGATACATACATACATATACACATAGATATATGTACGTTTGTATATTTGTATGTATGTATGTATATATATATATATATATATATTATATATATATATATATATATATATATATATATATATATCCATCAATCAATCTATCTATCGCTCTTTGTATCTTTCTATCATATGGAACACTCCATCAATCAATCCAAAGAACTGATTTATTTTATAGATGCAGGAAAGAACAAAAGCGGTCGATGATGGGAAATTGCTGATCAGACTTTCATAGAAAACTAAGATGATTTATGATGGAATGGTAATCAGAAAATCAAAGATTATACAAATCTTAGAATAATAATAAGAATACTATAATCCCATTGACCCACCTAAAAATATACTTTTTCCATACATTAAGCTCTCCATATATATATATATATACAAGCACAATCGCACACACACACCCAGATACATGTGTATAAATGCTTATAGTCTTCTATCATGTCTGTCTATATATATTACTATCATTACGTATGTATGTATATATATATATATATATATATATGTGTATAGATAGATAGATGAATATATAGATTGATAGATATAGATAGGTAGCTAGACAAATATATATATATATTCATAAATATACACATTTATAAGCTGAGCTCAATACTTGTAGACAAGTATACTCAAAGAGATAGATATCTACTCTCGTATTTATTGTTTGTAAAACCGCTATAGAAAACATAAATACGAACGTATAAAATGTCATTGGCCTGTAACATGTAACGTGTTAGCGACAAAATAAATCATAATAAAATTGTTAAGTCCTTTCTCTGCAAGCCTGAGGTAATTTCTAAAACATTGTTATATGTGAACATTTAGAAATGAATCTTAGTATGTGGTGTTAAATGTGGATTCAAATCTTTACAGCAAAACTGCATCTCGGACTCAGCATTCTTGCAAATCTTTTGTAAAATTATAAAATTCCCCATGGTTACATCAATATATAAAATATTGCTAAAGTATCTAAAATATATAAATGGAGACGAAGAAAATATGTTCAAAAATACTCTCTGCGTAAACACTAAGAATATTCTTTCAAGCTCCGGACTTCTTAACTACTAACGGTCTCTGCAGAAACAAAAACATTACACGCATTCCCTCCAGACATTAACTGAGTTCATTTTAAAATTTAATTAAATATCTTTTTCTTCTTGAAATATTTAATTAATAAGTCACATGCTAACTCATGCTGAAGATTTCTAAAACGAATGAAGTAGTGCTATGACAGATTATCGCCAACTACAAATTTGAAGAACCTGGTAATAGATAAAATAAACATTAAACATGTGGATTTTATGTATCTGTCTTCTTTAACATATTTACTTTCAAATTATATTTTCTAATCCCGCTTCGTGTCGTAATGTGATAATTATCTCCCTTGTATTAATGCCCATAACTAGATGACACCACTTGTGTATTTTATTTATATTATTATATGATAATTAAAAAGTTTGAATACATATTACAAATATGTATATAGAATATCGCTAAAGTATGTGATGTCGAGCTTTTAGAGTAAGTGAATTGACACTCTTATTGAGAGCAGTTTATACGGTTTATATCAAAGACGAAAGAAATCTAATGAGTTTTTCATCCAGAACTATAAGTTGAGTAAAGGGATGTTAACAAGTTGAAATTAAGACACAGACACTGCTTTAAGTTGCATACGAAAAATAATAATGTTCATGTGGAAATTTGGTTAAAAATTGCAGTTGTTAGAATATTATAGGAGAAAATATACTAAGTGCATCTAGGCCATTTTATAAGATAGGTAATAAATTGTACTAAAACACTGAAAATAAACACTGGTTGCTAACATGCTCATCAAATATAAAACATGTAACTGAGATCACTTCTGTATATATTGTCGCAGGATGGCTCTTCTTAATGCTTGTGTTAAAAACGTATTTCTCTTCCGATCTTGGCGGAATTTGAAGATAGCTTGGGCTAATATAGCCCGGGGCTATATATATGTATGGATATGTGTGTGTATGGATATTAGTGTATGTGATTGTCTCTCATCGTTTGACAAGCGCTATTGGTTTGAATACTTCCACGTATTGATATATATCTACCAGACTTAAAAGTAAGTACTGCTGTCTATCTAAGGCGGTGTTCCAGAATTGCTTGCGTGAGTGTGTCTATGTGCGCGCACTCGCGCCCATATATGTAAATAACCTCTCCAAAATGCGAGAATGCCAACGTCTGGTTAGGCTAAACTAAGAACTGACCTGGTGTATTTTTTTCTACAGTGAGGAATTTTCTCCGTGGTGGTTAAAGACAGT
>NC_042998.1:67892925-67902925 GCF_006345805.1 Octopus sinensis | reverse complement strand
GTTTAGAATAAATTAAGGATAAATTAATGAATTAAATATTATCTCATTGTGTGATGAGGTGCTGTAGATAGATATGAGGTCAGACATTAGATAGAAATAAGTGTTGTAGAGATATAGAAGGGGTATGCGTTAATGATCATAAGTGTATGAATGTGGGTGCTACTAGTGGGGGGTGAGCTTACATTTAAATTTATGAAAGAATTTGAAAGTGCGGAAGAATTTGTGCTTCCACGTAGTGAGGGCCTCGTTATACTTATTAAGAAATTGTGGTGAGTTGTGGGTTAGAATTTTGAGAGTTTCTTTTAAGCGAAGTCCACAACTGATATGGGGTACTTTGAGGTGGTCCCAGTAATCGAGATCAGTCATACCTTAATTCTTTTAGTGAATGCCCTCTGGGGTGATTCGAAATGTTGTATTTTGTATAGAGAGACCACCACAGAGGGCAGAAGCATTTGAGATATGACAGTAGAAAAGAGGAGAAAAGAGGAATGATGACACCTTGTTCTCTGGACCAGAAGGTCAACTTACAATCTATATCGATCTTATTGTTGATGTGGTCACTCCTGCTGAGATTGTTGTCAATAATTGCTCTAAGGTCTCTCATATTATTAGATGCTGTGAGTTGTTCCGCTGAAAGAAGAAAATATGATTGTTCTAGCATAATCATTCTTCCTAAATGCATCAGTTAAAATTTTCTCTCGTTTAGTTGCATTTTGTTTTTGCCTGCTCGTTGACTCACAGCATGTAAATCAGAAAGGAGTTCAGTTCGCTTTACTTCTCCGTTAATGTTCTGGAAGTTGGAGACATCAGCGAATATTTTCATATTGTTGTGTTTCATGACGCTGGAAAGGTTGTTTATGTAGACTAAAGAGAAGCGGACGCAAGACTGTCTTCTGAAGGACACCACTGGATTTGAGTGAATTCCACGGGTCACATGTTGTGTTCTGTCCTCCAGGTAATACTTCATTCAGTATAGTAGTTTTCAACGGATTCCAACATTTAATAATTTTGACAGTAGGATATTGTGACCGACTATGTCAAACGCTTTACTGCAGTCAAGATATATGACATCGGAGTTCGAACTTGATCTCAAGGCTTTAAGGACATCTTTGATGTAGAGAAAGAGCCGTGTTAGACAGTTCGTGTCGCAGCAAAAGCCATGCTAGTATTAATTTAGGAAATTGTGGTTCACCAGCAAACCAGATATCTTTCATCTCATCACCCTTTCAAGCCATTTGATGATAAGGGATATGAGTGACACTGGGCGATAGTTGGCTGCGAGGGACCTGTTTCCCTGTTTGAAAACGGGGATGAAAGACTGGGATAACTACTGCTTCAGTATATAACTTTCTAAACAATTTCTCCAGAGGTTGGTTAGAGGGACTGCAACTTGGTGTCTACATTCCTTCAGGAGATAAGCGGGGAATCTATCAGGGCCTACAGCGGAATAGTATTTGTTCTCAATTATTGCTGCTATAATGTCTGAAGCAGTAAAGGTTATGTCCTAGATTGTACGTTGAGGATCGACGACCTTCACATGACTTGCGTCAATATCAGTAGGCTTACTAAAGACAAAGCAGTATTGTTCCTGCAGTACTTCTGCCATTTCTTTAGCATCATGTTGGAGATTGCTGTTATCATCGATCAATGGACCAACAAGTGAGACAGCGGTCCTATGCTTATTTGCATATGAATTGAACCCTTTTGAGTTCTGCTTGACTTTTTCATTATCACTGTTCCTCTGTGGCTCTTTGATCTTCAATGCAGGTTTTCATGTTGGTCTGCAAATGAAGTTTTACAAACTAAAGCTTTCTCATTGTTGTTGTGGATGCTATATGTGGGAGAATTTCAATTGATTTTTATATTAAGTCTTTTGATACTCCTGATGAGTGTTTTTATCTCTCTAGGGAGCATGTTTCTGTATATATAAGGATTTGTATATATATATATATATATATAATGACTTGTATATATATATTTGTATATTTGAATATATATATAATGATGTATATATATATATATTGGATAACTTTTTCCTTACTCAGCTAGTGCTCGAATCAACAAGACAGAATAAAACTATCTTCGATCAAATATTAACCAGCCACTCTAACTCCGTTCACAGTATTTCAGTTGAAAAATATCTCCTCTCAGACCACGACATGATATGCTGCAATTTTAATTTCCGGCATATGAAAACAAACCACCCTATCCTACTACACTGCACATATTTGACAACATAAACTTCCACAAAGGGGACTGGGGAGCAATCAGAAAAGATCTGTCCTTCATCGACTGGTCCTTTACTCTCCGTTCCACTCACATTGAGATTGCATGGCAGCACTTTGAGGACATTGTCACCTATACATGCTCAAAACAGTCTCCTATGAAATTCATTAACACAAACAGAAACCGGCTCCCCAAAAAAGAAAATAACACTCATCAGGCGCATCAAAAGACTCAATAAAATCAAACCGATTAAAATACTCCCACATACAACATCCACATTCAACAACAAGGAAAAGGCTGGAGTTGGAAAAACTTCATCTGCAGACCGACATGAAAACCTCCATTGAAAATCAAAGAGCTACAGAGGAACAGTGGGTAATCAAAAACATCAGACAGAACCGAAAATGTGTTTTCTGTTATTCTAATAAGCATAAAACCACTGTCTCACCCATTGCGCCATTTATCGAAGATAAATTCCTCAACACGATGCTAAAGAAATGGCAGAAATACTGCAGCAACAATGCTGCTCTGCCTTTAGTGATCCCACTGATATTGACGTAAGAGAAGCGAACGAAGTTGATTCCCAACATAAAACTCGAATATAACCTTCACTGCCTCAGACATTATAGCAGCAATAAATAAGGTCGAATACTATTCTGCTGTAGGCCCTGATAGATTCCTCGCTAGTCTCCTGAAGGAATGTAGACACCAACTTACACTCCATCTGGCCAACCTCTGGAGAATTTCTTTAGATTCAGGTTATATATCGAAACAGTTCCTATCCCAGTCTGGCATCCTGATTTTCAAATATTCTACGCGGATTTGAGGGACCAGGGACGGAAAGCTTAGAATGATGTATTGAAGTAAACCATTCTATTATGGACACAAATCCTGAAATTTTGCGAAGAATCTAATAGGTTACATCGACGCCAAGGCTCAATTCATACTTATTTCGTCGGTCCGGAATGTAGAGATAGACGAAATGCCGCTCAGAACTTTGCTTTGCGTGTTAACGATTAGGTCAGCTAGCAGGGGGCATGGCGAAATCTAAGTAGCAAATTATCACTAGGGAATTGAAATGCCTGAAACTGCAGTATTTTCGTGCGCAAAGTGTTACATTTCGAAACAGTTCTTAACCTGAACATTAATAGTTTCTTTCTTGAAGGCGACAAGCTGGCAGAAACGTTAGCACGCTGGGCGAAATGCTTCGCGGTATTTCGTCTGCGTTACGTTGTGAGTTCAAATTCTGCCGAGGTCGACTTTGCCTTTCATCCTTTCGGGGTCGATAAATTAAGTACCAGTTACGCACTGGGGTCGATGTAATCGACTTAATACCTATGTCTGTCCTTGTTTGTCCCCTCTGTGTTTAGCCCCTTGTGGGTAATAAAGAAATAGGTATTTAATCTGTCTTTACGTTCTGAGTTCAAATTCCGCCGTGGTCGACTTTGGCATATATCCTTTCCGGGTCGATAAGCTAAGTACCAGGGGTCGATTAAATCGACTGGACCCCCTCCTCCAAATATCAGGCTTTGTTCCTAGAATAGAAATGAATATTTTCTTTCTGGAGTAATCTCAACTTAAAAGGAGGCGGCAAATGTCAAAGAGCTGTGTGGGGATCGCTGGGTGTTCCAGAGTCGTTATGATTTTATTTAGAAATACATATATTTAAAGTAGACACAAACAATATTGTTTCTATGTTTATATTTAAGCCCATTTAAAAATAATCTTTGTCGAATATAGAATATGTGTAGGTCGTTGGATTATCAGTAAGTAGAAACATGACTAGTGATGCACCAATTCTCAATGTTCACAAATCGTTTCTTCTTTTAGATCAAACTTAGTAAATATAACCTTTTGAATGAATATTACTTATTAAAATGAATGCAAAAACATATGATTGTTTTTTTTGTTCATTTTCATTGCACCAACGTTTGTTTCCAATCCTTAGGTATTATTGACATATTAATAAATTATTGATTTTCCGCGATTAAATACAAGACAGTATATGTTGAATTTTGTTCTCAGTTGCTATGGTTTCCAAGCCGTGGAAATGATTGAACAAAATAGAAAGTGTTGGCAAATCTAAATTGAGGGGGCCTCAGAAAAAAAATCATTCGGTGAATAAAAGCGCCGAACTACGTAAGTCTTAGAACACCTGCTTTACAAAATGTTTAATATTCTTATCTATCTATCTATCTATCTATCTATCTATCTATCTATCTATCTATCTATCTATCTATCTATCTATCTATCTTCTTTCTTTCTTTCTTTCTTTCTTTCTTTCTTCCTTTCTTCTTATTCTTTTCACACACACTCATACGCACATATAAATGTAGAATAGGAATTTAAAAATCCAGGCTAATATATGTATCTCTTTCTATCTGTCTGTCTGCCTGTCAGCATGCCTTTGTATGTGTGTGTGTTTATACATCACTCTGTTACTAATTCATATAAATGCTCAGTTAAATGTTTATTTCAAGTAAAGATACTAGTCTTATTAAATATATTTATTACCATAATACTAAACTGATTGTTTTAAAAATAAATAATGTCTTCAGATGTCGGAATATAAAAATTATAACGTTAAGGGGGGAGCTCTTGCAGAAAACAACAATGCTTAGAACCGGTAGAATTTGAACTCAGAACGTAGCGACAGATGAAATACTGCTAAGCATTTCACCTGACGTGCTAACGATTCTGTTACCTCCCCGCCTTAATAATGATAATGATAACAACAACAACAACAACAATAATAATAATAATAATAATAATAATAATAATAATAATAATGATAATAATAATAATAATAATATTTTGAGGATCCGAAAGAATCAGGTATTTAAATAGTAAAAAAACATCACATATGCTTCTATCCATAAGTACTGACTGAATACACAACGTGTCATGAAAGTCATTTGGAAGTTTTCTCTCTATTCACCTGAAGAAAATGGCTTTTTCGCATGATGTAACACTTTTGTTCTTCGATAAAGAACACATCTGAAACAGCTTTATTGAACTGCAACCCATCTGTCTTAAATACACACACACGCACGCACGCACACACACACACACACATATATATATATATATACATATATATATATACATATATATATATGTATATATACATACATATTGATATATATGTGTGTATATATATATATATATGCATTTTTTGCTCTGTTTTCAATGAACGCTCCATTACAGAAAAAGAAACAAACACCCAGGCAGAGCTCAATCTCCGTATGGATTCTCTTAAAGAATAAGATTATGATAAATTTAACATATTCCATTATGCTGACAGTACATATTTTAATCATCCATGGTGAATAGAAATCAAAACAGACTTTTTAATGATTTGGATTTAGATTTGTGATTTAACAAACGTAATTGAATAAAATGTTCCATCAATCTCCCTGCTGTCTTTGGGATTTTCACTGTCTTATAACATCACTAGTTATTCAAATGAGCAAGCAATATTCTCTTGCAGAGCATATGATGCTAGATATTAAGTCAAAGAATTAAAATGCGTCAGGTATAGGGGGTGTACAGCATTACTAATCCGGTTCCTAGTCTCCGATATCTAATTAATTTGGTTCCTTGCTTCTCTGAACATTTGCATAACAAAAACAAAACTGTCCATTGTTGTTGAATATCATAAATTATGACCGAAAGACTATTGATAAATCGCAATGCCGTATCGCAGTATTCACACAATATTGATTTTGTAACATATATCTCACCTCTCGAGCTTTAAATCAGTAATTGAAAACAGAGAAATGGCATCGAATTTCAGCTTCAGAAAACGGGAGCAGGAGTTAAATTGGTTTTGCTCTCCCTATCGGAAATCATCTATATGAGATGTTTCAGACAATAACAAAAAAAAAAAAAAAAGAAGTACGAAATTAAATTATTTCCCTTATTAATGGTGAATGATATTGACAAAGATGTTGGGGAAATATGATTGCTATCATTTTTGTGAAGGAAATTTATAAAAATATTTTATTGATATAACTGTGGAAAATAATTGTCAAATATATAAAGGAAATAATAAAACTAATGTCTATATTATTAATAGTTTATTATATAAAACATATTGCGATCAACATTTTCCTCTAACCGACTTCAATGTTTAGCTTTTATAATTGGTGATTATTTTTGGTGTAGTTCACATCACACAGTCGTAGATTGTTAATTAAAACAACTCCAAATCGTCTCAATTTCAATGATGTTTTATATATTCTGATAGAACAAAAATACATATATTGAAATAGTGTAGACATAGCTTTACAAATATAGCAACACATTTAATTTTTTTTCAATTATTGATGACTTGTTTGATGACGTTTACCCTTTACTTCTCACTATTTTACGTTACAAAGCAGGAAGCCACTGCAAATAAAATTAGTATAAACATAGGGAAATTTATCGTGAATATCAGAGATTATTTCCCAGAATATGGCTGAATATACTCTGAACATATTAATTTCAATGATACAATACTACCAACGATGATGATGATGATGACGATGTCCAGAGATAGATATCGAAGAATTAACGGTGCATACGCCATTACATGTTCGAAGAAGATAAATTAGAAACTAATTTGAACTGTTCTCTGAAACAAGTGGCTAGGGTATTCGGTCGAGAGTTCGATACCAGGGGTGTGTTGTCTCCTTGAGCAAGACACTTTATTTCAAACTGTTCCAGTCAAATCAGCTGCAAAAATGAGTCGTACACGTAATTCAAAGGACCAACCACGTGACACACAGTGTCATGCTGAATCTCCTTAAGAGCTACGATGAGGGTACGTGTGTCAGTGGAGTGGTTAGTCACTAACACGTTGATTTCACAACCAGGCTGATCTGTTGATCGGATCAAAGGGAACCGTCGTTGTCGTAACTGGCAGAGTGACGGTTTATATGTGTGTGTTTGTGTGTGTGTGTGTGAGTGCGTGTGTGATGTGTGTATGTGTGTATGCATGAATATATATATAGCCTACTACATACTTACATATATATATATATATATATATATATATATATATATAATATATATATATATATATATATATATATATATATATATATATATATATATCCTACTACATAAACCTAATGATCGCGTAAAGCATGAAAGTAAACGTTTTATCATAATAAATATATAATATTCTGTTATCATAATATTGTAAAATTGTAAAAATTTTAAATAATAAAACATGAAAATCAAACTAAGTTGGAATTTCATTGATTAATACACAAATCCGCAGATGGTACTTGTTCTATATTATGTGGTGCGTGAAGAAATGTACAAGGCGGCGAGTTGGCCGAATCATTAGTACGCCTGCTGCTATGTACTGAGTTTAAATTCCACCGAGGTCGACTCTGCGTTTTATCCTTTCGGGGACGATAATTTAAGTACCAATGAAACACTGCGTGTCGATGTAATCGATTAGTCTCCTCTCCCCAAATTTCGGCCTTGTGCCTTTTGGAGAAAGGATTTTTGAATACTTTATTCCAGAAAATCAAACAACAGGTAGCATATCTAAACTTATTCTGAAGTAATTATATATATTCCTTCAAGGAAATGGAAAAGAACCGATAGATCAGATGTATGATGATGCAAGTGTCATGAAAGGCTAAGGAAGAGAGTCTGCCAACTAAAGTAAGAGCAGTTTATTACAATGCACACTTTTTCTCTGTTATTCGCATCAGCTGCATTTGTTATCAAATTCAGCCAGTATCAAACAGGATACAAGAATATTTTTTTTCCTAACCTTCTTACAATCTTTTAGTTTTTAGACTTTACTTGTTCTGGTCATTGGACTGCGGCTCTGTTGGGGTATTGACTTCGAATATTTAGTTGAACAAATCGACCCTAGTACTAGTTGTTATACGTAGTAAATATTCTGTCAGTCTCCTTTTATAAAATCGCTAAGTTAGGAAGACATAAACAAAAATCCGTTGTCAAACATTTGTGGGGAACTATCATAGACATGAACACATGCACACACATATACAATACAGGATTCACATAGTTACCTTCTGACAAGATTCATTCAGAATGCATTAGTCAGTTCGTGGTTACAGTAGAAAACACTTGTCAAGGTGCGGCGATGTGGAACTGAACCTTAAACTGCGTGGTTGCAAAATATACCTCAACGTGTGTGCATTTCCAGTAAATGTATAAAAATTAACATTTTCGTTTCTTTTCTCAACCAGGTGTAACTTTAACATATGGAGCGTGAATTCGATTAAAATTTGCAATCTTTAAGAAAGCCGATTTACTGAAATTCCATCAATGCCGAATGCAGATTTAATCACTTCAGAAACAACAGCTATTTTGAAATGCTGAATAATGAAAAATTCATTTTCTGGTTGGAGATTTTTCCTCAGATTATGCCTCATGTTGAAGAGATTCACAACTAAATACAATCTCGAGAAATTGATGTATTTAAAGTTCATGAATATGTAACAAATTTCAAAGCTTTTATTTTAGAAACAACAAATCCAAAAGTGTTGTGTAAATCCTTCAATGATGGTCACATCTGAAGCAAAGGAAGTTTGTGACTGCGCGTGTGTTGATAATGTTGGGAGATAATATTTCGCTAAACAATTAGTAGCAGCTCAATTATTCTACAAGAATAGCTGCGCTAGTTTTAAGAATAAACTGCCAACGGAAGATATAGGATTGATCATTGAAGCACATTCCATGATTGACAAATGGAAACTGTAAACTAAGCTGAAATTGAAAGTGAGTATTCCACACTACCTGCGATATTACTTTTAACTGATCCATTGGAATTTATCTTGGAATATAATATAGATGCTGTTCTTAGTGAGATTGCAGAACTGATAAAACACGTTGTGACAATTCCAATGATTATCACAGAGACTGAACGTTATTTTTTTTTTTTGCAACTATAATAAAAAAGAAGAAATCTAAGTGTATTTGCAAAGATTTGAATGTAGATAAATTTCGACACCATTGACACCTCAATATGAAGGAAAAAGGGCACTGACCTTTTATCGATAAAAAAAATAATAGTAAAACAATAATGGATAATAATTAAAAATGAATATAAAATACACACAAAAACCATATGCATACACATACATATAATTATATATACATACATATATATATATATATATATATCTATATATATATATAATATATATATATATATATATATATATATAATATATACATATACATATATATATATATACACACACACACACACACACATATATATATATATATATATATATACATGCACACACACACACACATATACATATATACATACACCATTTAAAACAACAAAACAAATATTAGAAAACAAATTAATGGTATTTGGGATATTTCATTACGTACCTTACAATAATCAATAAAGAAATCGATTAACGATCATATCATCTGAGTTTTCGTCACTGGATGATAAGATCTGTAATAAATCTTTGATCATTGATTTGTGAAATAAAAAATGAATATATTTAGCTAAATATATATATATATATATATATATATATATATATATATATATATATATATATATGTATGTATGTATATACATATACATACATACATACATACTTAATGACTTCGCTTCGTTTAGGCATATTGATAGTATTGACCAGATGTTAGCACTCAAAATATTTGTGTTTTAGAGTAAAACGTCAGGCGGGGACAAATCTTAATATCAAGAAATAAATGACAAAACAACCGAAGTTACGTTATCATTTCCATTAGCTAACAGTTGTCTCTGCTA
>NC_042998.1:67880425-67890425 GCF_006345805.1 Octopus sinensis | reverse complement strand
GAATTCGTGGAGCTAATTCCAACACTAAAGTGTCTTCCTGCAAGCATAAAAGAAAAATATAAAGTAAATGGTGAAATATCGGTATGGCTTCATCAAGAATATACATAAATTACACACACAGAGACACACACGCACATATATAAGTAAACCTCTCAATTTATATATGTGTGTGTTTGTGTAGGTAAATAGTTTACTAGAACAAGTCAATATCACAAGATAGTATTAACTCTGATTTTCATTCTCTTTTACTGACATTCTTTCTCTCTCTCTCTCTCTTCATGTGTTTCTCTGCCTCTCTCTCTGTCTCTTCATCTCTTCCCCTGTTTGTTGAGTGAATCGAGTCATTTCGTTGATGTAGTTGCTACTTCCCTCAAGCAATGACTTCTTTGAAGGAAATATTTCTCTATAATTCAAAGAGTAAGAAAACCAAGCAGAATGTCCACAGGAAAAGAAGAAATTAAACACATTGTCAGAAGATATGTTGCACAGCACATCCAGATATACACAAATATATCATTTTATATAATTTCAAGGTACACATTCTGCAAGATGAAAATAAAGCTTAAATGCCTACGTGTACAATAATTTACCATGTATAGTACACATCTAGATAGTGGGGTATAAATTTGAAAACAAAATGCAGCGTGCAATATCGTATAAACACATAGTGTTGCATATTTAATTTGGTAGTAGGCAGTGGCGGACTGGGCAGGTTGCTAGCTTGCCCAATGGCAAGTGGGTCTCTGCGCCATTAGAATCCATATATGGGGCCCATGTTAGTATCTAAGAGGCCCATCGCTTCAAGTATGTGAATTCGTTATTCATTCCTGGAAGAATGCAATAATTATTTCAGCTTGGCTGTGTTTGTAGACAGTTGCAAAGAATACCTTTAACAAAAAAAAAAAAAAATTAAACGATAGCATTGTAGTTGCAGGTGGACCCCCTTAGTTTCCTGGCAACTAATATGTTTAGACCCATTCCACCACTGGTTGTAGGTACTCTATTAAAATTTAATGTGGAGCTAATACAGTTTCGCACCTCTCCTTGAAAAATGCATTTTTAAAAAAAGTTTTTTCGGATTACTACGTTTTAGATATAAATAAAAATTTAACACCCACCACCACCGCACTCCTAAAATTTTGAAGATTTTCGAAATTTTTTCCCCTTATGTTTTAGATGAATGAGATTCTGAATATGCAAGAAACCACGTTTTCAAATTTTTTAATTCGATAAGCATATAGATATGTGTATAAAGAGATAAATAGATATGAATGTCTTCCTGAGGCTATAGGACCGCCGTATTTAGTTTACAAACAGGGATAAATAAATTGACAAATAAATAAATAAAAGGACGAAAAAGTTTAAAATTCAAAATTGGGGGTGAAATTTGAGCCTCTTATTAAAATTTATAACACTGATTGTTTCCCATAAAATGGTGTATTTAATTTACATTAAATTCTTATTTACACAAGTAAAACGCAAATTCTTTTCAATTTAATGTTTTTGTCTGGATTTAATTTATCACCTAGTTTCGATTTGCATATGTTCATCAATTCGCTACGATCTCTTTAAAGTAAACAAACTCAAACATTTTAACTTGAGATGATGTGGAAGAGGTGGGTGGGGGCGCAATTATTATTCTTTTTTTTTTGCATATTCGTAATCTCCGACGTCTAAAACGTAGGAATCCAAAAATATTTTTCAAAAAACTGCATTTTTCAAGGAGAGGTGCGAAACTGCATTAGCCCCATTAATGTAACGGGTAGTCAAATGGCGGTTAGGTTTATGAATATAGTTTTGCCCAATATTGCACACATACAGCTACTATGATTTAACTCTCATGAAATCTCTTGACGTTTACCCCAAGTGATGAAATGATTTCTAATTTTTAAAAGAAAAGTATGTCTTATTGTAAAATACAATCAGATGTAACAAAAATTTCTGGTTTGTATAACTCCTCCCATAACAATTATTTTATTTATTCCATCTGTTCCTCTTCCGCCCCACCCCAAGATTAGGATGTGTACTCATCCAACGTATGCATAGATGCAGACACACTCACACACACACATATATATATATACACAGACACCTACACACGCGTAGTGGTTTGTGGTAAGAAGGTGGCTTCCCAACCACATGGTTTCAGGTTCAGTCCCATTGCGTGGCATCTTGGTCATGTGTCCGCTTCTATAGTCTCTGAGTGGATTTGGCAGATGGAAAATAAAAGAAGCCCGTCACTTATATATATATGTATGTATTTGTGTGTCTCTGTCGTACCACCATCACTTGATAGCCTATGTTTGTGTGTTTACGTCCCCGTAACCTATATAATAAGTACTAGGCTTACAAAGAGTAAGTCCTCGGGTCGATTTGTTCGACTGAAGGCAGTGTTCTAGCATGGCCGCAGTCAAATGACTGAAACAAGCAAAAGAAGAAAAGTATATATATATATGTATATATATATATATTATATATATATATATATATATATATATATATATATATATATATATAATATATATATATATTTACGCTGGGCACAAGTCACGAAATTTTGGGAGAGGTGGGGGCCAGTCGATTAGATTGACCCCTGTACGTGACTGGTACTTAATTTTTCGACCCCGAAAGGATGAAAGGCAAAGTCGACCTCGGCGGAATTTGAACTGAGAACGTAAAGACAAACGAAATACCGCTATGCATTTCGCCCGGCGTACTAACATTTCTGCCAGCTCGCTGCCTTAAAATCGTGAAGTATATTTGCCACCTAAATTTGACGCTGCGATAGGGGACAATGTTACTGTTGCTATAGCTTCAGGATGACATCTCAGGATAACTGACTAACGAGACACTGCCTGAGTCTGATTAGTATTTGCGAAGGGAAATCATCGTTCCCATCTCTAGCCTTACGTGATGCACACAGACCCGGATTTCTGGAGGTAACTCGTCACCAGTGTGTGATAATCACCAGCTAGTGATAAGAACTCATTCCAGACACAAAATACTATATGCTTTTTTCAGTGAAGCCTTTCTGGGGGTTATAAACAAGAGGAGCATCGTCTCCACTGTCTCCTGTTTCTGAGGAAGAATTTTGCTTGAAACGTAAAACCATCTTTTTTTCCTTCACTGAGCATCCGTTAATACTTTGCATGTACCACGTCCTCACGTTCTTATTTATTTCTTGTGTTTGTTCGTCGTTTTTTTTTACTATCTCTCTCTCTCTCTCTCTCTCTCTCTCTCTCTCTATATATATATATATATATATATATATATATATATTATATATATATATATATAGATATGATAATAATAATATAAATATATATATGCATTTATACATACATACATGTACATACTTACATTCATATGTATATAAACATGCATATATGGATACAGGACGTCAAAAAACGTAAACAACATGAAAAACAAGAACAAAAACATGGAAAGCGAACTTTTTGCGAACAATGAAAGAAACAAATAGAAAAACAAGACAGGCAACATAAAGAACAATCCCTTCGTCAGTTGTCCACTGATTTATCTACTCCACATTTCGAGCGTTAGGACAAATATATATATATATATATTTATATATATATATACATGTGTGTGTGTGTGTGTGTATGTGTGTGTGTGAAAGAGAGCTGGTGATCTTGACGTGTGCGTGTGTGTATGTGTAGGCGTTAAAACGTGAGGATGTGAATTGGTCAGTGCTGGTGAGTGGGTTAGGCAGAGGGTGGGGGTTGAGGTGGGGCTTGTGGGTAGGCAGAGGGTTTGTGGGATGGGAAGAATAGGGAAGGTGGAGTAGAAATTTGTAGGGGTGAGATGGGCTTATGGGCGAAGGTTGACGATGAAGGGCAAGGGGAAGATGGGTATGATAGATCGTTAGCCACTATACACATTTTTTCTCTCCTTGTTTCTCTCCTTTTTTCTGTGTCCTTTTCTGTAGAAGAGCGTAGGCTAGAAACGTAAAAGACTTTTTCTATTCCTGAGCGTTATACTAATACATCTGTTTGTTTTGTACACCACCTGTCTTCGTCTTTTGTTGCTTTTTTCGTAAAATCTCCCTATATATATATATATATATATTATATATATATATATATATGTATATACTGCTCTCAAATGTTCTCTACATATATATGTGTATTATGTATGTATGTGTTATATGCATGTATTGTTTCATGTTTACATATGTTTGCATCGTTATATCTGTACGTGTATATGTACAGGTAATTCATTCATCTTTCAACCTTATTAGCGCTTGATTCGCCCTTCTTTCTTTACTTTTTCGTTACTATAAAACTTCCATTACGTTTTTCCCAACAGACTTTGCCTCATTTAATTGTCAAATCTCATATTTTCTTCTAACCCCACGATGTATTCTTTCTTTTACAAATGTTATAGCTCTTTGTTGACAGCACAAACTATCATTAGTTCTCTTGAATGCAAGTAAATTTTCTTTTTCTACGCAATTATGACTTTCTTCTCTTTTTTTTTCTATTTTTCATGTGATAAAATATTCGGCGGGGGTTATATATTAGAGTAAATTGATTTTTAAGTGGTTGATTGACACGTTTAATATTTTGCGCGTGATTAATAGGTACTGCTGGCTTTTTCTTCGTGCTTATTACGACAAAGGAATTTTAAAATCTCTATCATTCTCGGTCTAGTTACTAAATTATCGATTCTATTATTCTCATTTCCATTGACTATGGCGTTGGCTTTCGTTTAGGCTGGTTGTACTAATGTATTTTCCTGGCTCTTTCGCCACTCCTCACTATTTGAAGTACACGAAGTGAACACGGTCAGAAGGAATACAGTTACAATACTTTTGTAAACGGCTCAGATATGATGAGAAATCTTATCCGTGAAACCGGTGTTGTAACACCTATTGACTTCACAGTAAATGGGTTAGTTTTTCTTCGTAGTGTTGTTGGTATTATTATTTGTTGGTATCATCATTCAGCCTTTCTATATTCTAAATTAAAAAGAAAAACACTGGTGAAAGGTAAATTATATTTTACGTCTTATCCATCTGAGAGCAATAACCTAAATACCAGTGATATCTGGGGGATGATTCGATTCATTATAATCCTTTCACGAATACAATATAGTGGCAATGTCCGAAATCATCCCCTCAGTGGAGAGACTATACGGTAGCATTAATTTAATATCGATGACCCGATTTAGACAACATTATCAATAAGCCAGGAACATGTGTTGTCGTCATAACTTTTGTTTACGTTTTCTTAAAAAAAAAGCAAAATAAATCGAGGTCGCACATTCTTTTCGGTCGTTTTTCCCCACTGAGAGGTTACAAGAATGAATCACCGATATGTACGTCTAGAATTATTAAACATTAATGTACTATTTTCAATGAATGAGAAGTAAAATAATAATCATTTGCATCGAGGAATTTGCTTTGATGGTTTATGTATGATAAACGACATCTCAGCTTTTACCTATCAAAAGATTTATGATCACAATGGTAAGTCTTTAAAATGTAGTTTAAAAGAACATTATTTATCCACGTGGTTGTAGAGAGGTCAAGCGCCAGTATCAGTGCTGGAGTGAATAATGAGTCATAATCACCCCTTTACCCATCTAAAGCTGCATCCATGATCTATGCAGACATAAATGACGATGCGTGACGTGTCCTAAATTCATTTTATAGCTCTAATGTCAGCCACATTACGTTGCACTCATCTGTACAATCTATTTCAGGTTTTCGTCTATGATTTTAGTTTAATCAAAGTGTCAATAGACGTGTCAAAATTTAATTTATTATTTAGCAGAATAAGTAACACTGGTATATAATATTTGCAGATATTAGATATGATCGACTGCTACGGTCAGTCCCAAAGGAATGCTATAAGCGAAGTGTCTAGTGAAAATAGGAAAAGTATGTCTATAGCCAGAACTTAGAAATAGAATTATATGAAATATGCTACGTGAAGGATATTAACCCATTGCCTCCCATGAGCCCAATTTGGGGATTTGCTAAAAATAGTTTCACGGCCTGTTGTTCGTTGTTTTTAAAGTGAATTGATTATGTACATTGCATATGCAGATGTGTGTTTAACAATATTTAGTAATTAAAGTTTGTCATTATTAGCTCTGGCTAATTCTAGAGGATTTTTATGTCATAAATCACAATTTTTGAACTACAAAAATATTGTCTGTTTTGAAAACGTCATGTTTTTGGCATTTCCCTTCTATATGGTTCATTAATATTTCATACATATTCGCATTTGATACTGCAATTCAATAGAAAAGGATAAATATGCTTTCTTTTTTTCAGTGATCCCCATTTCGGGCTTTCGAAAAGTTTATCATAATTTACAAAATAAATCACATAAGAAAATTTAAATACTATATATTATTTTAATTCCTAAGACACCTTACAAAGCTAAAAATATGAATGAAAGAATTTGGCAGTTAATTGGTTGTACAAAAGGCGGTCGGCTATTAGAGTCTTTACAGCGCGGCACAAAATGTTTAGAGGAATTTCTAGTTCTTCACGTCCGAAGTTCAAGAACACCAAAGCCGAAGTTACCTTTTCGGGGTTGATGAAATTAAGTACCAGATGAGCACTAGGGCTGATGCAATCGACTTCCCCCTCCCTAAAAATTTCTCTCCTTGAAACAAAATTAGAAAGGATTAATTGGTTTTTTAGCGGTTGATTATAAAGAAGAGTAACAAGTCATACTGATGTTCGTGTTTCACATTCGAGGCTTTCCGATGCATTATCTACAACAATTGAAAAGAATGTAGCAGGACATGACCTCGGGTTGCCACATTGTGGATTTCAGCACAAGCAACAAGGTATAAATAAATACAATAACAAAAGCAACAAAACATACAAAAGTAACAACATCATTACTAACAATAAAACTAATATTGGTTTCAAATTTTGGCACAAGGCCAGCGATTTCGAGGGAGGGGAGTAAGTTGATTATATCGAACCCCAGTGCTCAGCTGGTATTTATTATTTTATCAACCTCGAAAGAGTGAAGGCCAAGTCGACGCCGGTGGAATTTGAACTCATACCTTAAGACAGAAGAAATGCTGCTCAACTAGGTAATATATGAATTATCTGAGAAAAAATGAAATGGTTGCGGCTAGATGGTTTTTGGTCTTAGGTGGTCTGTGGTGGCAAACAACAAACACATAGACAATGAGAAAATACATGATGATGATCATCACCTTCACCATCATCACCATCGAACAGCATCAACAACAAAAAGTTAAATCAATGTTTTCGCTTAACTCAATCCAACATTAACTCTTTCAAAGATATTATATTTCTAGAAGCAGAATTATTCATTTTTCAGTTGCAAGTTTCTTAGATTTTATCATATTGGTCCAGGAAGTGCACACTTGCGCAAGAGACCTAAATGTGATTTTAATTATTTTTCCAAAGTACCTTAGAAACTTATAAACGTAGCAAGCAGCAATAAGGACACGAACCTGTCATTAGACGGAAATACGATAACTGATCGCTTATATATTGTAATTTATCAATATTGAAATAAAACATAACAGTCAGAAGGGTAAATAATATCCCAACTTAGTCGATCGACAAATATTAGTATAAATTATTGAATTATATCTAACCAAACTTTGCTTCATTATTAAACAACCAGATATATCAGAGAGGTATTCTCCTAAGATTTCATCTAATTTCCTTAATAAACTATCTGATTTCCACTTTAGTTGACATCATAATGAATGTGAAGTTAAGTCTGAGGTCAAGTGATTTTGTTTATTTAACCCCGAATTTATCATTCTGTCTAAAATACAGATGAGAATCGGTCTGTATTGGTATTTCCTTGCATTTATAGTAATAAAGCAATAGTTGATAATTGAAATTATGATTAACTTCACTGAATTCTCCAAACCACAGTTGGCTTCCAGTAATTTTTCATATTGTCTTTGAAGCCTATACAGCCTTGTTGATACCAATACAGGTTTTTGTATACCTAAGCTAAATTTAATAATGTCTGAATATCATAGACACTGATAACATTTCGTACATTCAACAAAAGGCAGAAAAAAATGTAATCAATGAAAAAAATTACCATTGATATATAATATAGGCGCAAGAGTGGCTGTTGAATCCAAACCACCACATGGTTCCAGGTTCAGTCCCACTGCGTGGTACTTTGGGCAAGTGAATTCTACTATACCCTCGGGCCGATCAATGCCTTTGTCAGTGCATCTCGTAGACGGAAACTGAAGAAGCCCGTCATAAATATATACAGAGAATCAATGCCGTGTGTGCTTGTGTATGTGTATGCGTGGTAGGGAACCTGGGTATAAGGTTTATTGCGGAGCCCAGTATGTTCACAGCACCAAGAGCGATGAGAGGCAGGAAGAGGTGATAGTTGGAGATGCCTGTGCAATAAAAGTACGAAGCTAGCCATATCTAAGAAACAGAGGATAGAAGTGTAGTGAGAGGTAAAAAGGGATAGAAGAGAGAGTACGATTGGAAGGCAGAGACTGGAGTTTCTCCTTTAGTGGATGAGTCCCAGCTAATCGAGTGACTTTCTTCTGGATGCAGTCCGGTATGTCCATTGTTCTAGAAGGGGGAACAGCACTCAATTTTGCTCCTCACACGAGCTCTTGGCTCTTGTACAATTATCTGGTTATACCTCTATAATACATGAAATATATACTATTTAATCATAACGATTTAATAGGTGTTTTTTTTTTAGATATGGAATGACTATGAGGAACTCAACCCGTGAGTAAAATAAGAACAAAAGGAGTCGTAGTTAAAAAAATATGTAGAGAATCACTGAAGTTGACGGATTGCAAAGAAAATACGGCACTGGTGAGATACGAATTCAGAATATCTATATTAGCATACTGCTAAACACTACAATGTATGGTGTATGTCACTGTAACATTTCCAGTAACTTACTGCATTTTGATTAGGGGGTTATATTGTTAGACAAACTAAAATGTTCTAGTTTAAATTCGTTGAGTTTCAGCAGTTGCAAAAATAATCAAAGAAATCGAAAGAAAATGCTTATTGGTTTTCACCACGAATAAAATTTTAGGAATGAAATTCTGGTTTTAGGAGCAACGACGGAAAAAGACAGGGGGTACATAACTGTGTGGCACAATATGTCGTAAAGAGAAAAAGCGGTAACAGAAAGAATGGCGAACTATATAATAAAATGAAGTCATTGATCTATACGTAAGTATTAGGTGAAAGGTTATGGTTGATTTTTCTATCGAAATTCGAACAATTTAGACATTAGAAATATTTCGAAAATTTCTTTTATGTTTTTTTATCGGTTATTTGCACTCAGAATGGCAGAACGAGATCTATTTTTAAAGTTGTGATTGCCATAAATTACACAGGGAATTCACAAAAACTTGTTTTAATATGCAGATAAATCGAAATCATTTACACCTCATCCCACCTCCCATCCACAACCCTTATTACACGTTTTTCATTTGGCAAATGAAAATTAAAATTTTCAGAATTAAAAAAGGAATTAAAAGAAAAAATCACGGGGAAAGATTTATGTAAAATTATTGGTTTGCGTCATTTTATTCCTAATACGAATTATTTTGCCTTTATTGAGAATCGATTCTACAGATTCTATGTGTAGAATTATAAAATACATATGCATGTTGACACTCTCAGCTGCCTTGGTTTCTTTATATTCAATACATTATTGATATTAGATAAAAAATAAAATATACATCAACAATAGCAAATCAATTTCAGAAGATTACATTATTAGTAATGGTATTTTTGTTAAGCTTTGTATTTTTATATCTAATTTTATAATTTTGACTTTTGGTCAATCATTACAAAAGTTGATTTCTCGCGAGAATTTCCAACTGTCGTTTATTTCATTCTAGAAGACTATTTACTGTTGAGTATAAGCTATTCATTAGAAGCTGTTCGGAAACCCAATATTCGCCAGGGTATTTTCGTTGAATTTCTTTTTCTTTATATAAAGAGTATTATCTTTCTTCA
>NC_042998.1:67855425-67875425 GCF_006345805.1 Octopus sinensis | reverse complement strand
CATTGTATATATATATATATATATATATATATATATATATATATATATATATATAAGGAAACAGCTGTTATCGATGAGGAGAGAATCACTTATCACTTGAAGCATTTAGCATGTAAAATAATTTACATCTGTATTACATTAAACAGTGAAGAACATGTGTATATTTCTATATCATCCTTTTACGCAGTTCCACAGGATAAAGTTCTCAAAATCATTGATAGTCGTGGATAACAGTATTTCGCTCTTTTTTGGGAATCAACTGCAGGAAATAACTTGGGCCCGGAAATTAACGAAACTAAATTGTCTACATTTGTATCACTTCCCTCTTTTTTTTTTCAGCCTTGTGTGGCCATAAAGAAAGTTATCTATCTATCTATCTATCTATCTATCTATCTATCTATCTATCTATCTATCTATCTATCTATCTATCTATACAGTAAATTTCCATACTGCTTCTTTCTAGCAAATTTTCTTCTCACAAAATATTGCTAAACGCGTGACATTTTACAAAACTAAGATGGTTGTTTCGCAAGGAATCGAGACCGAAGCTGTTTGGTTTAAGGCGTACGATCTAACTTCACATCCATCCCTGTGCAAATATTTTCTACCAATTGCTTTGCCAAAATTGAAACAACATTAGCATAAAAGTGAATATTGAATCGATGGAGCTACTTAATGGTTTCTATCTTCTTTCTCTTCTACAGATCCTGCAATTTCATACGTGTACATATATCTTTTGATGTTTCTTCTAATTGAAAAAACATATTCCAAATTTTTTAGCTAAAACTTTTCCTTCAAACTACAAACAATAAGTTTCGTTAATTTCAAAAGTATTGTATCATGTATTCTAACGTTATTCTCCTTTGTTGTTATTTCTTTTATACATGTAACTTAAAACAGTTTTCTTAAATGTTTTCGTAGAGAATCTGCGTTTCAAAGGATTCTGTTTTTATTTCACAGCATATTTATTTATTTGTGTTCAAATGTGTCATTATATATTTGTCAAAAACTACACAACTACAAGTCACAAATATAAAAATCAATAAAAATCAAGGACAAATGCGTTAACATTTCATTTGTAATGAACAGCTCAAACGAAAAACAAACTGTCATCATCTAAGTTAGATTATGGCGCTAACAACAGCCGTAAGGGAATATAAAAGTGTAAATTACTTTGGAATTCACTGTGGATGCTTTTTATTTATTTATCTATTTATTTATTTATTTATTTATTTATTTATTTATTCACTTATGTTTTCATCTATTTCTGTGTGTAGCTTCTTGCAATTTTATAAGAATATATACTGCACGCTACCACATTGAAAGAATCTATTGATTGTAAATGCGTGACTGAGTTGAAATTTGGGTCACTATTGTTCAACTACCGTAAATATATTTAAAAGATGTCATTTCGTGTCTTCAGTATCATCATCATCATCATCATCATCCTCATGATTATCATCAGCGTCGACGTCGTCATCATCGTCGTCGTCGCTGTTGTTAAGCATACTGCTACTGTGCTAAATCACACGAGAGATTTAACTAAAATCGATTATTGTGCATTTATTCAATGCACTAATGAGTGACTGTATACGCAAGCTGATAATAAAACTATAAAATCGCCATAAATAGTATCCTTCGTTGAACATATTGAAGTTATTAAAATGTTGCTGCCTGTTGGCTTAAAATGTTTACAATACTCACAGGAACGGAATCGGAAACAAGAACAAGAACAAAAACAACAACAACATCAGCAACAACAACAAAAATGATCATTTTCAATGTAAGAATATTATTATACAGGATGTTCAAAAAGTCTCACGCAGTTAGTAGTTAATGGTTTTCGGGTAATTCTTGTACACTGATCCTTTACTTGCTCCCCAGAAGAAGAGAATGTCTGGCGGTGTTAAATCAGGTGATCTTTGTGGCCAAAGTCTCTTCGAAATAAATCCGCTCACCGAAAAACTCTTGAAGTAACGCCAAGGTGATGCGCAGGATGAACAAAATTCACGCCGGAGAGACTTCTTGAACACCCTTTATATTATTGAAGCACTAATATATTTATTCGGGCTGGTGGCTTAGTGGTTAGGGCATTCAACTCACGAATGTAAGGTCGTGAGTTCAATTTCCGGCAACGCGTTGTGTCTTTGGGCAAGACACTTTATTTCACGTTGCTCCAGAACACTCAGCTGGCAAAAATGAGTTATACCGGTATTTCAAAGGGGCCAGATATGTCACACTCTGTGTCACGCTGAATCTCCTTGAGAACTACTTTAGGGGTACACGTGTCTCCGGAGTCCTCAGCCACTTGCACGTTAATTTCATGAGCAAGCCGTTCCGTTGATCGGATCAACTGGGACCCTCGCCGTCGTAACCGACGGAGTGCTCCTTTGTAGTACCATATACATACACGTGCACACAGAGGCACGCACACGCACTCATACACTCAAACTGTCAATGAAATAAGAAGGGATGGTTATGGTTGGCTCGTCTTTGGTCAGATGCCTCTTCGGAAACGGTATATTTGGAGCAATAAAATAACTACAACAAATAAAACATTCAAGGAAGCAAAACACATAAACATCACATTTCGATACGATCAAGAAAATTATCTTTTCTTTGAAAGAAATTCTGAAGCTTTGAAGCTGCTGCTGCTGCCACTGCTGATACTACTACCACTACTGCTGCGGCTCATACTATTACTACTATTACTACTACTACTGATGAGGATGATACTACGATACTACTACTACTACTACTACTACTGCTGATGATGATACTACTACTACTACTACTACTACTACTACTACTATTACTACTACTACTACAACTACTACTACTGCTGCTGTTGCTGCTGCCACTGCTGATTCTACTACCGCCACTGCTGCGGCCGATACTACTACTACTGCTACTACTACTACTACTACTACTACTACTACTACTACTACTACTGCTGCTGCTGATGATGATACTACTACTACTATTACTACTACTACTGCTGCTGCTGATACTACTACTACTACTACTACTACTACTACTACGACTACTACTACTGCTGCTGCTGCTACTGCTGCTGCTACTGCTGCTGCTGCTGCTGTTGATGGTCGTAGTAGCATTACTGTATGTTTTACTGTCAACAGAACCTCTGACAATAGCAATAGTACAAGAATGACGGCAATAACAGTATTACCAATATCGTTGGTACCATTCAGCACCATTGCAATACCGATCACTAATAATATGACGTTAGTTCTGATTTGGTGTCCTTATGCTGCAATGGCGCTATAACATTCAGATTGTCTCCAATGAAACATAATGTAGTATTAAATTTAGCATGTATGTCTGTATTTAATTACATAAAGGGTGAAGTCGCTTCACTTGATAATTCGGGTATACGGCTCACGATCGCAAGGTCGTGATTTCAATTTCGAGCAGCACATTGTGTTCTTGAGCAAAACACTTTACTTCTCGTTTCTGCAGTCCATTCATCTGGCAAAAATGTGTATTACCTGTATTTCAAAAAGACAACCATGTCACATTCTGTGTCATGCTGAATCTTCCTGAGAACTATGTGAAGGATGCGCATGTCTGTGGAATGTCCGGCCATTTGCACGTTAATTTCACTAGCAAGTTGGAACAACTGGAACTCCCGTCGTGGCAACAAACTGAGTACCAATTATAAGAGGCAGCCTCATTACTATTAGTGTTCTTTTTAATGGTATAGAGAAAATCTTAGCTATCATCAATATGATAGAATTCTTCAAGTTAGATGTTTTCAGTAGCAGAGTTCCCAACATGACTACGGCTATTCCATCATCGCTATAAAGACTCTTGCTTAAAATTCTTTGACATCTCAATTTTCCCTGTAGATTCCCCTTCGTAGAAGACCAAACTGATCATGAGCCTTGTCAATAGCACCGGTCTTCCTGAGAATTTAAAAATGTCATGGGGACTTCACTTTCTTCGTTACCAAGATATTGAAATTAATAGAAGCAGTTTACTTCTCTCTTAAGAAGATACTATTTTAAAAAGCCCATGTTATAAGTAAATGCTGTGACCGATGCAGGTCATTCACAAAATAATAAAGCCCATGCTAGTCCATTCCTTATAGCGGCAATAACGATTTCCCCGTTAGTCTGATGCAAAAAGAATGTTTGACGATATAAGGAGCTTTGTAGTGTATGGCTTGGCAAATTATGTTAATGATTTACCACACACAGTTTAGCACCCTTCACTTTAATTATTGAAAAATAAAATGCTGTCGTTGCATTTTATCACTTCATTTTTTGTATAATTACACACTAATAAGATATTAGAAAAACTAATTAATAATGCATGTTCACATTGTTTTTAAATGCCACGATTTCTACATCGGAAATTAATCCTCCTTCATCAATTATTAATACATCTGCCACTTTGGCGCTTAATTGACAGAATTAGCTGCATCAGGACTGCGAGGTGATGTCTTAATAATAGCTGGATTTATAAGATTCGTAGTCAGCATCACATTCTAGGAGGATAAGCAAATGAAGAAGACCGCAATGTGGTCATTCAAACTGCTGAATATAATACTTAAACCTCTCTGAAATTACGCTATGCTGTCTTAACGGGATGTTCACGGTTAGAATACATTTGATTACAAGTTTGTTTGCGAAGAATTGAACTATGGCTAAACGAAAGCAACAACAAGAATTTAGTAATATTGTTTTTGTTTTGGACTAATTATAAACACCGTATGTTTTAAAAATTTTGCTACAATATTCCTGCAGAAATAACGCTGTCTCAGTTACAATTAGATTTGAAAATAATGAAGTACTTAGTAACTTAACTTTACCACTAGGAAACAGGTGTTTGAAACGCAAATTAACGCGAAAGTTTGAAAGATTTCAATTTAGATCATGTTTAAATTGATAATTTTTATCATAGAGTGAAAGATTGTTCCAGGCAAGTTGATATCAAATGGGTGGATAATTCTGGATTTCACTCCTCTTTTAGAGACAATGGTAACGTAGGTGAGATGAAGTGAAATGTCTTGTCTCGCAAATTAATATCTACGCCAGTAATTCAACTTGTAAGTTTGTATTCGTATCAAGATTTGTTACATTATCACAATGGTAAATATTTATAAGAACCGAGCACCTCCATCTTTGTCTATATCAGTGCCTGTTGCCAAATTTAACGACAATTAAATAAAACTGTTTTTGTAAATAGTGGAATTTTTGTTGTTGTGATACTTATGGAATTTAGGGGACTTGTTCTTGTTATTGTTGTTGGCTAAACTCAAGTCAACACCGATCGTGATGTTAGATTACGGTATTTCATCCCTAATCAGCCTTTCTATAAAGATTTGTGTACAACTACATTATATAATGGGTCTATTCTTTTATTGAAATCATCAGTGTAATTTGTGAGATAACTGCCTGATATTTCTTGCAGGAGGAACAATTAACATTGCTTGATATTTCTTGCAGGTGGAACAAATAACTGTTCCATTGTTGCGTCATGTTTCTATTGTTATGTGGATTTAAAGATAGTCGATGTTTTCACATTGACACGGTCATAAAGGATTAAATTTCTTCTCAATAGACACGGCAGTACAAGCCAGCATACGCATTCAATTTCAAGACTGGTTGACATAGTAACACATCAGATAATACGAATATATGAAAAGCCAGAACTTCTAGTTATTCCGGTGACAGTTCCCTCTCATTCCACCACAAACATTATCAACTGAAGAACACGTACTATGTATAAAAAAAGAACACAATGAAATGTTGCTAGCATATTTTGATCATGAGACTGATAAATTGAAAATGGCTTGGAGCTGTTAGCGAAAAAACTGTAATTCCTATTGTTTTTCTTTTAATTATCTGATCCTTTGAAAACATTTTTAAATGTATTTGTTAAAATTCTGTTCAGAAATTAGAATTCAGCCTGATGTAATCATGTTTCTAATATATTTAATTGATGTGATTCGTCTGACAGAATATAATGAATATATGATTAATATCGATCGTTGGATTTCATCAATAATCAGTCAGCTTCATTGACTTCTAGATTTGATCAGTGCGACCTTAATCCTCCTCTGATCATATCGACAAGAGGTTGAACTGAACTTAGCAATGCAAATAAATAATCGAGAATCTTAGAATGCTACTAATGTATAGAAATGGTTCCTGCACTAGATTTACCATTCTGTAGATTAGATCATTGAAATTTAAATGTCTTAGCCACAGGCTCAACTGTAAGCTTGAGATTTGACAAATCTTCAATCTTAACGGTGAGGCCAAATTTAAACACAGGCACCTCGAAATAATTCATAATTCTATCGCACCCAAAGGAACAAATATTAGAAATAGAGATTAATTTCCGATGGGGAAATTAAAATAGATTCAGCATGCAATCAAAACGAAAAGTTGATTAACTCCCCCTACGACACCCTTCCGCCCTCCTGCCTTTAAGATATCAACTGCATAGAAACAAAGAAATAGAAATATGAATTAGATTTGGATTGCATAAATATTTCATAAAAATTTTAAAACTATACAAAATAAAAATCATTGAAAGAAAACTTCGAAAACGGATTGCCGGCAATATATTGGAATCGTCTTAAATCATTTTATTTTTTAGAGTTACGTTTGTGAATTCTAAGAAAATACATTTTCAAAAAATACTCTTCCTCTTAAAATTCTATGTTAAATATAATAGTAAAAAATTACTTCACAACTTTTAAGAGATATAGTTGTACCAGGGACACAACTGATATTTCATTAGTTAAGTGATTCACAAAGCTCAATACCCATCTAGAAATAGTAGTCAAAAACGCATTCGAAGCACACATTATCGTCTTTAAAAAATTGAACGTGATAAAAAATACAGTATATAATTTGCACATACACACTAGGAAATACGCGTATGCCTGTGTATATACATACACACTTATATATATATATATATATATTTAATCAATATAGGGTGGCAAGGAAAATTTTGTAGAATTTTATTGCCACCAGCGGCCCAGTAGGAAAAAATTAAATAGTCATAGACCATTTTTAAGTTCAACATTAACAATTAAGGAACGGCCATAATAGGCCATTCACCCACTAGAAATAACAGCCAAAGCTTCTACCGCAAATAAAGATTAATTTACGGAATTAATCTTTATTTGCGGTAGAAGCTTTGGCTGTTATTTCTAGTGGGTGAATGGCCTATTATGGCCGTTCCTTAATTGTTAATATATATATATATATATATATATATATGTACAATCTAAAAATAGGATAAACTCTTCATAAGAATTTATCAAGGAGTTAGCGTGAAAAACCTCATAAAAGAAAAAGCCATCAATTTTTTTCCCCTTAAATATATTTATTTATATTATAAAGAGGGCATTGTTACACATAAATGCCACACGCTAGGAGGAACTCTTAAAGTCAAAACTTCTAAAATAAATAAACACGTCGTACCGAAAAGAGTTGGTTTTGTACGATATGCTTATTCATTTAAATATATTCATTCATTTAAATATATACCTTTGTACATACATTTTATCACTGGATTCAGTTACTGGACAGCAGAGATGCGTTGTTTGTTATTATTTAAGGCGGCGAGAAGGCGACCAGCTGGTAGATACGTGAGCAAACCGGGGAAAATGCTAAGAGGCATTTCGTCCTCTTATTTTCTGTGTTCATATTTTACCGAGGTCGACTTTGCCTTTCATTCCTTTCGGAGTCAAGAAATTAAGTACTAGTTTAGTACTGGGTCGATTTAGTCGACTTACTCCCTCTCCCAAAATCGGTGGTCTTGTGCCGAAATTTGAAATCAGCATCTAAGGCCGCTAGGTCGACGAGCTGGCAGAATAGTTTCTGCGTCGGACATAATGCTTACAGGCATTTCTTTTGCGCTTTACGTTCCGAGTCCTAACGTCAGTGAATCGAATTTAGGGGTCGATAAAATAAGCATCTGTGAAGGATTAGGGTCGAAGTGATCGTTTTTCTTTCCCTGGGAGTTGCTGGTTTTATGCCAAAAGAAAGAATTTTTTAACGCAGAGTAATGAACTAGAACAATGGTTACAATGTGGGAAAACATTTCTTGTTTTACATTCGGAGTTCAAATCTTACCCAGGTCAACTTCGCCTTTTTTCGTCTCCGGGAATCGATAAATATAACACCAGCCAACATCTGGCGTTAATGGTGTCGACTAAGTCCTTCCCCCAAAATAATACCGTCACTGTGCATAAATTATAAATGATTATTCGAGGTAGCTTTAGAGAAATGAATAGGCAGAATCGCTACAGCATCAAAAAAATACCTTGCATCTGTTCTGGCTCTTTACGTTCTAAGTTCAAATCACACCGTAGTTAACCTCGCCTTTCATCTTCCGACGACAGTTAAATGAAATACCAATCCAGTACTGAAAGCGATGTAACTGGCTAACTCATTTCTCTCAAAATTTTTGACGTTGCACTTAAGTTTCAAAGAATTTTCTGAATTCCTTAACGACAATTTCTCTGTACATAATCTGTCGTTATCCGATACAGTTTCATAGTGGTTGACTGGCAGTGACTTTAGAGAGAATTTCCATATTTATTCGGGCTCTTTATATATCCTGGGTTCGAATCCCATGAAAAGCTACCTTGCATTTTATTTTCAGGGTCGACAAAATAAAGTACCAATGAAATTCTGGGGACAAAGGTATCGATTAAACTTCTCCCTCCAAAATTAAATTTCCACATGAGGTTAAGACATAGACCGAGAGATTGCATGATTGGTGTGAATGAGTACTGAAAAAGTTTCCTTATCTTTTTCATTCAATCTTTTGTTTTATTCCATCTTTTGCTTCTGTTATGGTGACCGCCTCTTTTGTTCTTTAAATTACTAATATGTACACAATTTTGGGTCAATGATGATCATATGTTTGCATGGCATTGAAATCGGGATGACATAGTAAAGAATCATTGAATAGAATTCTAAGAAAATGCGATCAATACTCTGTTGTATATAACTGAATTTATTAGTCTAAGTGCTTAGCGTTTCAGACAATAAACTTGAAATTTATTGTTAAAATATTAAGATAATGTTTTATTTGACCATAAAATCATGTTTTTAAGATAGTGAAGCATGCCTAAGCTACATCACTCATTCAAAAAGTCATCTGCTTTATGTATAGACGGAGAATTTCACTTCGTAAAGCATTTGAATGAAATTTTGGATGCAATATTTAACACTTCGCTTAATATAAGATTTGTTTAGCACTATCTTTACTTATTATTGTGAACATCCAGAAAGAAATCTAATACTTATTGTTTAATTACATATGAATATTTTTGATTAATTATTCTTTTGATCTTAATTTTCTCAAATATATCACCGCATCACCATGGTAATGCAGGAATTGACGTATCTATGTAAAATAAAATAAGAACAACAACAACAATAATGTTATAAATCAATAAGGATTTAAAGTAAGATCGCGTTTGAAGATAAGAGAAATTGAAATAATCTATAAAATAACTAAAAACAGTGAATTCTAATTTAAATTTTCGAGAAGAAGAAAGTTTGGTATAATGGCATTTAAATAAAATATATTGAACATTTATTATAGACATTTCCATATTTATCAAAAATATATATTTCAGAGATGAAATTTCAGAGATACATGATATGTGCTATCATATTGCGATATATGCTTCATAGTAAACAAATATATTGTATCTAGCAGAAATTCCTTTACATTTTAATGCATTTTATATTTAAGTCTTCCGTTACTTTATCGTAATATCTTGGGAGAGAAAGGTGAAAGAATCACGAGTTCTTGAATAACAACGAATCCATTAATTTATATTCTCATATACATCTATCGAGAATGCCGTCGGGGGCTAAAATTTTATATAAAGGTTAAATAATTGAAGATATTACTCGTATTGAAACTCTCGTTATTATTAAACAGATAGCCAAACTTGTATCATTCTGAAGATGTGCTCTCTTTCTTTCTCACTGAGGGTTATATTTTCTGAAGCAATCATACATAGTTTTTTGTTCAAAAAAATGTTTACCAATGTACGCACAAACAGTGTAGTTGCGCATATATATATATATATATACATATATATATATATATATTTATTTATTCTTTTTCTTGTTTCAGTCATTTGACAGCTGCCATGCTGGAGCCCCGCCTTTAGTCGAACAAATCGACCCCAGGACTTATTCAATGTAAGCGTAGTATTTATTCTATCGGTCTTTTTGCCGAACGGCTAAGTAACGGGGACGTAAACACACCAACATCGGTTTTCAAGCGATGGTGGGGGTACAAACACTGACACAGATACATACATACGACGGATTTCTTTCAGTTTCCGTCTGCCAAATCCACTCACAACTCTTTGGTCGGCGTGAGGTTATAGTAGAAGACACTTGCCCAAGGTGCCACCTTCACACAATCCGATATATGTCTTCTTATGAGTTGTTTTATCATTTAGGGTTGCTGTAACTTCTGACTCAAATATAATAGATTTAGTCATACAGCGTCGGTCAAATGGACAGGATCCTGGGTCGCGACGGTTGCAACTGGATTCAGGCTCTTGGTATTGACCACTTGTAATGATACTCTTCCTATTGTGGCAGCATTTATATGATACTTTAACAGAACGACTATTAAATAATTTCCTGTATCTGTGAGTGACTGGAAAGTGTTTGTCTAGGAGATACAGGAATCTTTTACCAATCTTTTACTATTATACCGTCTCGAAATATAAAATCTGTTTTAGCTGACGATTTTACATCACAAATCTGGCAAAACAATTACATAAATGTAATATCTCTTACACTGGAAAACGAATGAGTATCGCATTACTTCTCTTGCTATATTCTATAAAAGATTTATTACAATAAGCGGTGATATCAATATTTGACCTCATTGCGTCACCATGTTCAATCAACATTGTGCTACATCAAATCTCTTTGATATCGCAACGCTTTATTCAGTGAATATGATTCCAGATTTACAGGGATTAATTCGTGCCATTCTGGTATATCTGCTGAGTTTTTCCATCTTATACATTACTGTATAACCTAATATAGTGTTCAGGTAAAATCATGTCTAATGATATAATGTAATAAGCTTATAAAATAAGTGCCTATGTTTATTTACTACCTAAAACTTCAACTTGAACTGTAATTGAAATAACGCGGAGTTGTAGCCGTGTTGCAGTGGATGGCTATAAGTGGTCTATCATTGAGCTATAGGGGGTCTATCATGTGTGGTAGAAAGAAAGAAGGAATGAACAGGAAAACGATTGGTATTACTTTTGAGCATGGAATGTATATTTAAACATAATCGCAGACATGCTACAGTAGAGTTGTTAGAATGGAATGTATGTATGTATGTATGTGTGTATGTGTGTCTTTGTGTCTATGTTTGTCCCCCACCACCACTTCACAACCAGTGTTAGTGTGTTTATGTTCCCGTAGCTTAGCAGCTCGGCAAAATAAACTGATAGAATAAATACCAGGCTTATATAAAAAAGAATTCAGTACTGAGTTTGTTTAATTCGACTAAAAATTTTCAAGGCGATCCTGCGTCTAGCAGCGTTGGTTTACTTAAAGTTACGCCATTAACTTAACACAATCTGGTGGTCACAATTCAAAACAGTAGTTTATACAATTGAGGACAAATGTCGCAAAGATGACTATTATGTTTACCAGACCTGTTATTCTGAAAGTTCTTTGAATCAATCCGATCACCTATCTTTATTTTAATGCCATCTTAGTAATAAGAAAATAAAAAGATCCATCATTACTTATGTCAAAATGTATATTTCTTTTATGAAGATATAGAAGCCACGTGCACTGAAATATAATATTAATTTAAAATGCAACTCTTTTAATTAATAAAAGGTGAACATGAAAAAAAAACCCAACTAAAACTAAAACTGAATAAATAAAAATTAAAAACCAAGGAATGTTTCTGAGAATTCTCTCATTAGTACGATGGAATAACTTTTAAGTTAGATTAAATCTACTCTGAATGAAAAACAGATGGTAATTAACTGAAAAATAGGTCTCCAAACTGGATCACTACATTAAGTTTTACCATGATTGATAGCTTACGTAGATTATTTCTTTACAGGAACAGAAAATAAAGTAAGGAAGAAAAAGGTAAAAGCGCGTTGACAGTGTCTATAATGTATATAATGCGAACATTATTTTTTTTTCAATTAAAAAACACACAATTCTCCGTCACGTTGTGTTGAAAAAACGAACCAACAGAATATTCAATAAACAGTTCATGCACTTTTCCGTTCAAATGCTCTGCAAAGCCGCATAATTCTATTTCAGCAACATTAATCAAATTAATAACCTCTTTCCTTGGGGGAAGCAAATATTGTTTGGTGTTCTATAAAAAAACTTGTCTCATATAAGTTAAGCTATGGCATCTAAGTTTAGGTGTTAGCACCGGCTTATACATCACCTCTAGTGTTTCATTTTAGAATTATTTAATGCCTGATTTCATTAATTAAGCAAGTAAGAAATTTGACTAATTTTGATGTTCTCATATTCATGGAAGGAGTATAAACCAATTTGATATTACCCCTATTGCTAGACATACGACTCAAAGATATAGAAACACGTACATATACAAAAGAAGAGACTAAGTTATTGATAAAGATGTTGGTAAAGGCAACGTCTTTACTTGTTTAGTTTAGACAAAATAAATTGCTTTTGGACATTTTTCAAGAATTCATTAGGAAATTTATATATGGCTGTTTTCCAGTAAAGGTAGCCACCTGAGGAAATTCTTAAAAGAACTTTAAATCGGGAAACAATTATATAGGAATCAAAATGGTTATGGAGCTAATATATTTTGGAGAAAGATATGAAAGGTTACAAAAAATGTTGCGAGATATTGCAACTACTTCAAGTATTTCAATTGGTAATTTTTGAATCATGGAGATAAAACAAAGATGGCGCATGCGTCATTTCAATTCGAATGCCTGGAGGTAAAGTAGACATCAGGGATACTCTACGCGAGGCAGAGCATGCAGGGGCGACTTAATGATTTTGCAGTTACTTTACCTTGGCTGTGACTAACGCTATTGAGTTGTAGAGAACTAAATTCTGTTGCTGTCTTGGTGTCACGAGGGTCTCGCTCTTTAGCCTGTACTCTTTGACAGAATGGGTAGCGAGGACTAAATTAACTGTCACCTGTATTGTATTAGACTACAGTGCTATTAGTCATACAACTGCGAGGTTTGGAAGAATGCTTATTCGACTACAGGAAATATGATAGACATACAATAATTTTAATTTATCTTTTATCAAATTTAATTGATGTTTATACAAAATGGCGGAAAGAATACTAATCTTCGCAAGAAAAATCACCTTAAAATAGTGTACGGCTATATTAAAACATAAAAAATGAATAATATCTTTCTCCAAGTTGATTTTATATTATAGACGCTCACACAGATGCACATATTCACCACTCCTCTCTTTGTCTCTGTCTGTCACTCTCTCGCTCTAGTGTATGCTTTTGTAAATGTATATACTGCTATATATTTATGATTCTATAACTCTCATTGTGTGTGTAACGTTCATTTAATCAATGCCTGCCATTAAGCCTAGTATATGCACTTATTCAGTACCTCTTACATTAACTCTCTCACTTTATCTCTCATTCTTTCTGCTCCTCTTTTTGTACGATGTATGGCATAACTGGAAAACCCGACTAACCCACCAACCAACAGTTGTACCTGCTATTATTACATAGAGATGCTATGTAATATAAAGATAACTGTTACTAGTTAATGTGTATGGCTTGGTAATATGCACATTGCTTTCATTAATTGTCATTAGGTCGCAAGCAGACATAGACACTCCCTCGAGTTTCCTACTGTTTGACGCAGTGGTACATCCACGACATGCCATCTAGTGAATAAGTACCAGCGCTCGATTTAGTACTCATTGAATAGAAAGGAGGAACTTTAAGTGAATTTCTTCGATCAAGAACACAACTCACCAGCAGGTCAACGAATTGAACCCGAGAAGACCAAATTCGTGAAACAACCTTTCTAATAATTATGCTACTCGCAACAAAATAAAATACAAAGTCGGTTATTCTATAACACATATTACGTTTCTTCTCTAAGACATCGTCCTAGTAGGATCATAGCCATATCGCACTACACGCTTAGCAGCATTTCTTCCGGTTCTTTACGATTTTAGCTCAAATGCAGCTGATGTAGACCTTGCATTTCAGCCTTCGAGACCGATAAAATATGTAGCAGTATATAAGCGACTTCTCCCCCACCTGCGTTATGCCAAATTTAGAAAAAAAATTATGTTTACTATGCACTGCAAATGAAGTGCCTAAAATGCAAAAAAATTCAATGTATTTCTCGATGCTAGTTTCCATCCATCCGTCCGTGTAGCCCACCTACTGTTTCTGGGAGATTTGCGGGGAAGAGGCCTGAAGTTCCCCCTTATATCACCACACTCACCTGCTAAAATCCTAAGCATGACCAACAGAGGCTATGTATATTAGCCATCCATCTCGTTCTTGTTCTACTTCCAGTTCTGCCGGTTGCCTCTGCTTGAAGATTCAGTCTTGCGATCCTTTCCAGCAACATTTTAATCACATATCTGTAACACCGGAGCAGCGATTTTTCATTGTGGAGAAGTAGTCGCTCCACCTGAAGAGACACCCTGATTCCCGGGCTACGCAACCTGCCAAAAAACGCTACTGCAAAAATCCCTCAGGGCAACCTTATTTTGGACGCTTGTATTTGCAAACGTACTCGCTCGGCCATTACACACCATTCATGACCTTAGGTAAGGAAAGGCACAAAAATGCAGATAGAAAGTTTGATTTTCTTACCAACCTCTCTTCTTTTGAGGATCGAATGCTGGAGTTGGAACATTACTGTGCCAGTACCCACAGCTCTTGCATTAAATTCAACCTCCTGCTTCTTATTACTCGTGAATACAACCCCAAAATACTTGAAACACTCTAATTTATTGAAATAAATTTTGGTATTCACGAACAGCTGTTCTGCTTTCAAAATAAATGACTATAAAGAAAGTTACCATTGCTCCCGCTAGTGATGTAAACAAGTATGCTTATATGTGAGGTTCTCTCAATATGACTATCACAGAATTCTGTGTTCTAACACAACATCCACTTTTAAACAGGGATAAATACTACCTTTATGACAGTAATACTGCTTTTGTCGTTACTACTTATTTTTAAATAAATATAAATAACTAGATGGAGCCATGACTGCCATCGTTTTCTGAAGTGTTTTCGGAGAATATATAAAGTGAAAGTTTAGCAAGGCGGCGAGCTGGCAGAAACGTTAGCACACCGGGCGAAACGCGTAGCCGTATTTCGTCTGCTGTTACGTTCTGAGTTCAAATTCCGCCGAGGTCGACTTTGCCTTTCATCCTTTCGGGGTCGATAAATTAAGTACCAGTTACGCACTGGGGTCGATATAATCGACTTAATCCCTTTGTCTATCCTTGTTTGTCCTCTCTGTGTTTAGCCCCTTGTGGGTAGTAAAGAAATATATAAAGTGAAAGTTTAACAACAGGAAATCGAAACCTAGTTGCAATTTCAACAGGAGGGGATGTTAGTTTCTCCTCACCAAACAAAAGTCCAATTACATGAAGTAATTATTTATTTGTTCTTTATGATACGCCGTTTAAAAAAAAACAATTCTAGTTATTCCTTCGATGATTCTGATTTCTTCTATTCGAAAATATTTCTACTTCATTTTCTTTCCCTCATACCTTCTACAAAACCTCATCTACACACCTCACCCACCAAGCACCATACCTTTTTATTTCTCTAAAAGTCTTCTTTTCACCCACACCTTCTACACACAACAGATTTTATTTCTTCAAAAATCGATTACTGGGTTATGTAAACAACAATCAAATTTAACAAATACTTATTTCATTTGATATGAAGTAATAATTTCAAAATATTGACTAATTTCCTGTTAAAGTAGAGTTTATAATTACTGTCTAAAGATCTTGAAAATTAAACGCAAAAAAGAAAAAAAATGATTTAATAGCGCTAATGAAATAATTGCTAGGCAAATAGGTATTCTGAATTATACCTTTTTAGAAATATATATTTATTTTCTTAACGCAAATAGTATTCTTTAACGATTTCCATTTTTACAATAAAACGAAACCTATTAAGTTGGCTCGTAACGCATTTAGCCCAGCGTCTTCTTTTCTTTCGATTTTAATTGTATATATTAACTTTTCAGTTTCTAAATCATCGACAAGATGCTTTACGAATTAGGCAGCCATTCTGTGTTCTCAAAAATAGTAGAATATAGGCAAGGTTATCTACTTCTGGATCTAACTATTTATCTACATTTGCACACATACACACATTCACACACACATACACACACACATACGCACATACATGCATATATAAAAATAAATATAACATAAAAACAAACGAAAATGATGAAAGGCCGGGGAAATAGATGAAGTCAGTTTTGTTAGTTACTGCGGTCATTACAAAACTAGTTTTACGTTTAATGTACAAACTAAATAAATCAATTTAAAAAAATTAATTTAATTTAGAAGGACATTTGACGGTCTTCAGTTTTATATACCACATTTTTTAAAGAATAAATATAAATAACTATAAAATATATTTACCTTCATTTATCCACCTCAATTCGTAATCCAAGGTATTCAACATTTTATTTTTTTATTTTATTTTTAGTTAAAAATCCTCGGTCATTCAACACGCATGGAGTTTGGTTTTAACTGCTCTTTCTCCCTCTGTTTGTCTTTATATATATATATATATATATATATATATATATATATATATATATATATATATATATATATATATATATATATTATATATATATATATATATATATATATATATATAATATATATATATATATATATACATATATATATATATATATATATATATATGTAATATATATATGTATATATATATATATATATATATATATATATATATATATATATATATATATATATGTAGGTCCCGGGTTGAGTCGGGGTTAACCACAGTAAATAAGGTACTCAATACATAGCAGAGTAAATTAATTTATTTTATAGAAGGAGCTTCTACAGGACTAGAACTGTTTCATTCAAAAGAAATCATCAGGAAGCACACATACACACACACACATATATATATATATATATATATATATATATATATATCTGTGTGTATGTGTGCGTTTGTGTGTATTTCTGGCATTGTTACAAACATTAGAAATAAGTTATTGCATGTTTAGATGAAAGAGTACGCACACCCTCGGATAAGAAACCGCTTTTGTTGTCTGTATGATAGTTTTGTCTGTTGTATCAACATTGACACAGTTTCCACACCATCCCATCTACTAGAGCTCTGGGCTGTCTAATATCCTATGAGTGAATTTGTTAAAAGGAACCCATGTGTAAGCCCATCGCATATATCTGTATGTATGTTTATATATAGTGGAGGCACATGGCCTAGTGGTTAGAGCGGTCGAGGGATCACGAGTTCGAATCTTAGATCAGAAGATGGGTGTGTTTTGAGCGAAAAACCTAAGCTCCACGCGGCTCCAGCAGAAGGTAATGGCGAACTTCTGCTGACTCTTTCGCCTCAACTTTCTCTCACTCTTTCCTCCTGCATCTTGCAGCTCACCTGCGACGGACCGGCGCCCCGTCCAGGTTGGGAACCTATACGCCAAGGAAACTGGGAGACTGGCCCTAGTGAGCCAGGGATGGCTCGAGAAGGAACAATCATGTTTGCATGTGTATGCCTATGAGAGCGTGTCTTTGCATCTGTGTTTGTACCACCTATTGCGCGACGGCCGCTGTAGGTTTGTTTATGACCCATATCTAGCGGTTCGGCAAAAGTCATCGATATGATAAGTACCAGACTTTAACAACAAAGCATATAAGTACTGGGCTCGCATCAAGGCGGTGCACCACCGTGGCTGCTGTCCAATGAGTAAAACAAGTACAGCATAAAAGATATAAGATAAAAGCAAGGCAAACTATAAATGTTGTGTTGCGGCATCTCAGACTGACTGGTTATCCTCATATAGTGCACAACCTAATTAGATAGCGCGTTGCTTTGATTCACAGGTATTAGTGATACTAGCCAAGTCACTTTTAGGACAGACCAGTATCTTGGCTATGTAAGGTCTTAGCTTTAAATTATTCTAGATCAACGGCAAATATATTTCAATGATACAAAACATGCTACTGTGTTTCTTCTTTAATCATCTTGAAATTGCTTCTACAACAAAGAGTGAACATTACCAGACTAACAACATTCCTGATAGATCGAAACACAATATATTAATTAGATACAGCACTAATTATTGATATATAACTAATGGGTCACAATGTAACGTGTTCAATCTGACTCTTAGATCTTACAAAAAGCTGATACATCAAATGTGATTTTCCAAACGATAATAGATATTCTAATTCCTAATCGATTATTAAAACAAATGTGTTGTTTGCTGATATGATTTATGGGTTCAGAATAAATCTTCTTATAGTACTACGACAAAAATAATTATCAACTACATAGCTATCTATCTATCTATCTATCTATCTATCTATCTATCTATCTATCTATCTATCTATCTATCTATCTATCTATCTATCTATCTATCTATCTATACAAACAAACAAACATATATGTATGTATGCACGCTCACACACACATATACGTTTCACTTAAACATTGTCATATCAATAACCTAATGTAGAACTCAGTATCCTTATGCTTCAGAAGGCAGCGTTAATCGAATACAGAGCGGTAATAAGAAAAAGAGATGACAAAGGAATAAGCGATTATCTTAAGAACATCATTAGCTAACAGCTGTTACCGATATATGATACGGTGGACTCTACGAAGATAAGTATCTCAGATAAGTATAATTTCATCGGAGCCCCAAACATTAAATAACTTTGTCACCCCTTTTGCTCATATATATATATATATAATTATATATATATATATGTTGTTGGATTTTGGGGCGGTCAATTTTTTTGCCAAATAAACACTATATGTTCGTTCTTCACTCGTTTATTAATCGTGCCCATTGTCCGGCAATCTTTCGTTACACATCATCCACGCTTTCCATATTCGTGTATGCTCTTGCTCTGCTTATTCCATTCCGTTCTTCTATGATGTGTATCCTTATATGCGCCTGCGCCTGTATTTATGTGTGTGTGTGTCATTGTGCGTAGTAGTACTATGAACCGCCTCTCAGCCCCATCCCTTACCCCTTTGCAACCGGTGCTGCCCTTGAACCCAACTTTTTGTACCGTTCTTGCAACTCACTGTTTGTGTGTTCGCGCACGGTGCTGCTATCGTGGGAGTTATTGTTGTTGTTGCCATTGTTGTTAGTGTATTGTTGATATTGTTGCGGCCGTCTCTAAAGTAACGTATATGTGTTTCTGTGTGTATATAGGTTCGCTTTCTATCCGTACCCTTTCTTTTACTCTCTTTTACTTTTTCAGTAATTTGACTGCGGCCATGTTGGAGCACTGCCTTTAGTCGAACAAATCGGCCCCTAGTACTTATTATATCGGTCTCTTTTTGCCGAACCGCTAAGTCACGGGGACGCAGACACACCAGCATTGGTTGTCAAGTCATGTTGGTGGAAGGTGGGGGGGAACATATACACAAACACACACACACACACAGACATATACATATATACGACGGGCTTCTTTCAGTTTTCGTCTACCAAATCCACTCACAAGTCTTTGATCGGCCCGAGGCTATAGTAGAAGACACTGGCCCAAGGTGCCACGCAGTGGGACTGAACCCGGAACTATGTGTTTGGTAAGGAAGCTACTTACCACACAGCCACTCCTGCGCCTATAAAGTTTTACAGTTTATCTTCTTTTTGTCTCTAATTTTTATTTTGTAAAAATTTTTATTTATCGCAGGTATGTGCATATATATATGCACGTATC